>NC_056740.1:125481873-125509373 GCF_019279795.1 Protopterus annectens
AAAGGCCTGGTGAACAAAGTTAGCAACCCTTGTATTACACAGAGAACACTCTCTATTCATGTCTCATAAACAAACACACTTGCCTAGGCAGTAATTGCTATGTTGGTAGTACCCTGCATATTGCCCACAGATTGTAACCATGGTGTGATTGCTGTGGATGAAAGAGGGCATGGCACCCTGTCCATCAGTAAAATACACAAATATATGCAGACAATGTGCCTTCCCTATGCACCCCACTGGATGCCTATAACACCTGTGGTGCCATCAAATGTTACCCACAAAGGACATACCATGCCTTATACAAATGCTGTGTATGGACAGATGCCACTGACACCAGGGAATTCCTGTATCATGCTATCAATGTAGGTGCAAGGTCAACCTGCTGTCCATTATCTGTTCTCAGCACATGAGACAAGGACAGGCACGTCTGATTATAACAATCTGTGTACATAACTTGGGCCAGACACCCCAGGTACAGTTCCACATGTCACTGTATATGCATGTGGGACGTGTACACATCCCAGACAGCATCCATGTCATGGACTAAAGAACACATACATGGCAAGCATTGTACAGCAATGGCCACACACAATAATTACCCAGGTGACTGGATGGTGAATCCAATACCCACCTGTGTGGGCCAATCCAGACACTACACCCCTGAGCCACACTGCAGACCATTGTCATGTGGCCTGATGCCAAGGTATACCCTTCACCTAGCCTTGTATAGCCTTCTAACACAGTCTACCACTACACACCTGTGAAGCAATGCACGCATGCATGTCAGTACTGGCACCCTGTGTCTTTGTGTGCAGTGTATGATGCTTTTGACCACATTCACACTCAATACAACCCCCATTGGCATACTGAAGCATGCTGTCTGATGTTAGACACCTCAATATACCCTGTGTCCATATAACCTATGGATAACCTTTGTGGTGCATGTGATACCTGCACAGTACTGTACTGTGGCAAACTAACTAGTGAGGAAGTATATTCCTGACCCTGCCAAGTGTGTCAATGTGTGTGAGTCCCTGAGAGCGTCTGGCTGTGTTGATGCTGACACCTGTTTATGCAAACAGGCATGTGTACTACACCTACCGTATCACTACAATATCACTGTTGCACATGTCACTCACCATCACATATACTCTTGGAGAGCTCCTCAACATGTAAGCTATGTGGCACATCCAATAACTGCATAGACATGTGGCAGCAATACATAGTCAGTCAGGGGTTTAATACCCTGTACTGGTAGGTGTGTGACACAAACATGCTTAGGTTTTATTCTCCTACCCAATCTCTGACTTATCTTTGCCTCTGTCTGCCTCTCTCACTCCCTCTTTGGTGAATGTGGAGAACTACACCTTCTTTGCTTAGGCAGCAGCAGCATGTGTTTTGTAAGTGATGCTCATGATCAGCTGATGGCCTTGCATGAATTGCAGCCCTCCTCTAGCTGATTGCATGTGGAAGAGCTGCAATAACATTTCCATAGCCAGTTGCATGGAAACATACTCCAATATCTAGGAACATCATGTTGGTGTTGGGCCTTTTCAGTCACGTTGAGCAGGACCTAGATCCGGTGTTTGGCAAACAGCATCACAGGTGGATTGAGGATTTGCCTCTAACAACATACATTGTGGAAACAGCCCAACACACAGGAGGGGGATGGGCCTGACATGACTACAGAATGTAAGTGTTGCTATTCTGCATTTGGAGTAATGTTGGTTTAACAGGATGGGTGTGGATGTGGCTGGTCTACATGTTTTAATACCTGTTATGACAGTGCTATGTTTCTGAAGAAACCCCCATCTGTAGGGTCTTCTGCAGACTGGGCAGTGCATGGTGCCTTTTGATACTTGTGTTACTCACAGAGCACTTATCTGTGAACTGCAGATGCATAGAGTGAGGATTGCAGTCAGTACATGGTAACAGTCATGAGAGTTACTGACTTCATATCTCTCATAGGACATATGTTACAACAAACCCTGTTATAACAGTAAATGTATGAGGTTATCACGGCAACATGTCAATATTGGCCCTGTGTTTGTGACTCCAGCCACAACTCTATCAACCTCTGTACATATGTCATGCAGTAAGAGGTGCATATGTTCTGTACACCATAATTTATTGACATCATATCTGATAACAAGCCAGTGAGATATCAGACTGTTGCATATGTTATGTATAGTAGGGGTTATATTTGAGGACATAACCTGGGCATTCTGTGGCTGTGTGTACAGTATTGAGGTCTGTGTACTTATGGTGATTATCAACAGTGTGTGTATTGTGAATATGTACCTTGGCCTGTGTACAGACTGTGGTAGATGTCATTGTTCTTGGTCCTGTTCTATCTGATGTTACATGCTGCTCCACTGTATGTTACCCTATTGGCTTACATGTTTGTAGGGCCAAACACACACATATCTCATACCACAAACAGGCATCGGACCACATTGTGTAGTGGCCCAGTATATGTACGGTTGGTGTGTGAGTGGCACATATGAGGATGGTGTTGATCAGATAGTCCATATACTGTAATATTATGCTAGCTTACCATATGTGGCTGTGGCTCTGTTCACATTGGTGGTGGTTATGTACTTTCACACATGTGTCTGTTACTCTGTGCTGTGACATGCCTGTAGAGCCTGCTATATATGCAGATACATATGTATTCACCATAAGAAATGTAGGCCAGTGTTGTGGCAGTCTGCCTGTAGCCTGCACAGTGCTTTGGTACATGTCTAGCAGCTTAGTGTACTTACCCAGTGTGATGTTATGTCCAGATACTTGCCAAATGTACTGCTTCCAGGCCACCATAACAGTCATGTATGTCAGACAAAGCAGTGGGATGCTGTACAGATGTATGTCAATAACTAGTGGGTAGTATTTGGCCATGGCACCTCTGTACAAGTGGTTATTATGAGTCAGGACAGACATGGATGTGTGAATACATAACTTATGGGAGAAAATGTATACCGGTATTTACGTGATATACCCATCTACATGCCTGTTAACATCCACATTGTCAGGCTTGGTCCACATGTCTTGCACTAAGAGGCTCTGTGTATACCTTTGGACTGACCAGAGTGTGTCAGACTGTCCACATTTATCGGTCATATATCTGCTATAGTCCACAGGATCATTACTGTGCTAGCAGTGGTACTGTACTATGATGTCCTTAGGATGTCTGTCAGCAGCCAATGGTGCACATGTTAAAAGCAGATGTGGCCTCCCACACACAACATGTCTGTGAAGACAACCCCTATTACAGAAGCAATAGTCTAAATATACACACAATACATACCTGACATCACCTTGCTCTAAGAAGTAGGGACTATTTGGGCTGAGATGGGGCTCCACTCCATGTTCAGAGCATATGGTGAGCATATATGTATATATAATTATCCATATATCTATATAGATGTCTACACATACACATATCGACATACATAGCTGGATATGTATATGCACATATATATATATATATATATATATATATATATATATATATATATATATATATATATATATATATATATATATATATATATATATATATATAAATACTCAGATATATACATGTACACAGCAATATATGTCTACACATATACAGATAGAGATACATATGCACATATACTTATTGATATCTACATATATATTGACAGTAATAGTTATATCAGAATAGATATGTATGCACTTATAGATATCTACATATATATCTACATAAATAGGCATATCTGTACACATAGGATATGCATATATATATATATATATATATATATATATATATATATATATATATATATATATATATATACATGTATAGATACACACATATGGGAACACTACATAATCCCAAAAGTTTGAAATACCAAATTTCAAACTTTCGAGACCATATAGCCAAAACCTCAAACTACCAAAAGACCAGAAGCATGAATTTCAAAAGCCCGACTATCGGGAGTTTGAAATTCAGGTTTCTGGTGTTGCGGTATGGTGGAAGGGCAGGTAAGTATTTCTGTTTAACTGTGTTGATTAGAGGTTTAGTGTGTAAGTGTGTGCTGTGAGTGTGATGTGTGTGTGAGGATGTAGGTGTGTGGTGGTGTATTCATGTGTTTGTCTGGGAAGTGCGACCTTGGAGTTAGAATATTTAAGTAGGGGGGTGGGGGGTACAGCCCCCCACATGGGGGGGGTCAGACTTGCCCCCCTGCTTGTCTGTAGGTTAGGTTTGTGTATTTGTGTTTTGGGGGAAGGTGTGTGTATGTGTCTCTGTGTGGTGTATGTTGTGTGTTGTTTTCAGTAGTTTGAATTTTGTGGTTTTGGTTTTTCGGTATTGTAGTGTTTCGGGTGTTTGGTCTCGGGATTTTGGGATTCAGTACAGTGAGTGTTCGGTATTTAGTTGTGGTTCCATATATGTATATATATATATATATATATATATATATATATATATATATATATATATATATATATATATATATGTGTGTGTGTGTGTGTGTGTGTGTGTGTGTGTGTACACATGAAGAGATGTACACATGGCCATATATATTGCACTATACAGATGTGTATACAGACATATGAATGAATAAACATGTGTATGTACATGTAGACATATATCAACCTATTATATGTATATATCCATATTCCTGTCATGTGTAAACCTCATGGTTGTGTATACCCTCCCAGATGTATCTCACCGTATGTATCTGCTATGTGTACATTATGATAAAACAACATATGTGATGCAACAGTCATATTAATAACAATTACTACACAATTGTGGAAGTAAAGGCAATTGTTCAATACTAATCAATATGTGTATTGGCAGATATATTGAAAAAACGACAGCTGTCTTCACAGGGGTCATGGTGTAGTGGTTAAGTGTTGTGACTATAGTGTGCAGGGTCCTGGGTTCATGACCTGCAAGGGCTGTTCATTTTGTTGCTGGGCAAAACAAGGGTTGTTGATATAGAGTGATTAAGGCAGTTTTGAGCAGCTTTAAGCATGTTTGTGTGGGTTTGTGTGAAGCTAATCGGTGCTAAGCTACGGATAAATGTACGGGTGCTTACACAGTGTAGGCTTCACTAACCAGTGCACAAATCAGCTTAGCTGTTATATTGCAGCAATGTTGATACCTGCTAAGCATGGCTTAGCCCTGGTAACCAGTTCACACCACCCAGTCTGATAACACAGCAGGGTAATGACATCTGTAATAAGTGTATGTAATGCCATGTAAAATGCATATGCCTATGTGCTTTCATTACAGTAGCAAGGAGTGTGAGTGTCATGTGTGGGACACAGATGTATATGAGGCCTGTACAGCACTGTTATCTGTATAAATGTGTTACATACAGGGGTAGTAGCCCAGGGTATGTGCTGTCACACTGGCATGTAGTGTATCATGGCTGTACTACTGTTGACAGTGCTTACCCAGGCAAGAGTAGAGTGCTAAATGTAGTACTGACAACAGGCACACCTGCAGGTATAGCTGAACTCCGAGGCCTCCCTGTTGTATCCCCTGGTGTGTGAGCTGTGCCACAGTATATAAAACCCCTTCTGGGTAATGATCCAACATGTGGAACGTAACTGTAGACTACTGTCTGTACAACACATGTTAGTAAGGGCTTCTGATATGTAGTTATAGCATACATATTGTTTTCAAACATCTTTCTGTCAACACATTCATCCTACTGCATAGCTACTTGCCAAGCTGATGACTGTCAATCCCTGTACAGAAGTGCAGATGGCAGGTATCCAGCTTGGATATGTACAGGCAACTTAAGCTTGATTGACACTGACATGTCTGCCCAGCTGTGTAAGAAATGTCACATATAGGAGATAACACCCTGTATGCACCACATGCCATGGGTACCTCCACTACAGTACCACAGTCAACAGAATATGCTTGGGTACAGGTCTCCATCACAGACACTAACCATGTGTTGTAATGCATGTTGAATACATGTCAACTTGATCACCTCAGTGGCCCTGTGCAGGAGGCACCTGGAGGATTGGCTGATGCATGTCACTCTCACCTTGAGGGACACCACAATAGTGTCTGTTGATAGATTGCTTGCTGCCACATGGCAGGTGGCAGGATACCACTGTACACACAACCCCTACACAACCCATCTCTCCTTGGACAATGACTAGGTACACAGCTATGACCGCCTGCAGTGATGCACCCCAGTACTGACATATGTGTACATGTGCATGACTGAGTATAACATTGTCTGTGTGTTAGCGCACCTGTACTTGGGAATTCCATGAGGGCCTTCACAATCACTGCAACACCCATTACCATAGTCAGTTGTGGCTGCTGCTGTATGGGAGAATACATGTACCCTGTTAAGCTCCTCTCCATATTGGCTATATGAGCCTTGCAGTACCAGCACAACAGTATTGTACAAATGGGTTGATAGGCATGGGATATCCATTATGTTCTGGCAAGTGTATGTATATGTGTATGTCCGTATATCTGTAGGGTACAGCATTCCGAGGCCACATACTCTTATTACAATACCCATTGCCACACAGAAGTACAGATAATGTTGTTGCTGCCCACAGGTGAGGCATGACAATGCAACACCCTACTATGCATGTGGCATGTGGATTAGATGCATATCCCTGTAGTACCACTGCTGGGATATACAATGGGTTGTATCGCAGTCATGGCCAATGTGTGATGGTGGGTATGTCAGAGTGTCATCATGGGTTTCAGGGAGTACAACATCCACTGGGGGATATGGGTGCTGTGTACACTGTCATTACACCAAGGTACACCCGGTATATGTCCCATGTACCACGTTATGGTTACCACTGTCACCATCAACCATACAGGTAACTGATACCACAAACCAGGCCAGTTATGCATGTGCTGTGTGCAGCCTACCTGTAACACATTGGACACACTGTCAAGTTAGTTAGCAGTGATAGGCCCAGGCCTCTCGGACATGTGTCTGCCTTTTATGTGTCTGTTAATGTGTATATGAAGGTATGTCACACTATGTATCGGCCATATACACCCATTAAATCCCCCATTAGCACACTGTACATGTCTGGGGATGTTCTGCATGTAACATGTAACCTGGAGCACACCTCACCCTAAAAGCTGTATGGTGTGTGCAATGAAAGCCACACACTTCAGTATCACTACATACCTAGGTAGGGGTCTAGTACCAGTGTTGCCAAGTAAGAGTGTGCATGTATGTGGATCGATCTACATCAGGTTGCAGAGTATACACGTCCCAACGGGTCACCTGCCCATGTGGCATGGACAATAACTGTTATACAAACCTGTGACATATGTTCAACTGTTCCCCAGATATGTCACAGCCATGGTGTCACCACAGTGCCATACCCTGTTGTGGAATATGATTGCAGACCATCCTCGTGCTGACACATGTACACCTACAACACAAATGTATAACATTATAGAGGCCACAATCAACTGGTGTTACTAACAGCTCTAATGCATCATTGTTGGATGGCTACACTACCTGACATATATGCATTACACTTTACTCCTTACAACATGTTACACTGCAGTACTGTGGTACACTGTAGTACGGTCACCATGTGCATCATAACCATATTAGCCTGACCCTGCATCAATGGTTTGGATGACAGGATGGGGCACAGATATCGTCATATGCACAGGGTGTGTTGCTGGTTTGCCAGAGGCCAAGGGTGGGCCAGACATTTGACACCATGTGTGTGGGTGAGGGGTGTAATCAGGTGAACTGGGTGCGGTGATGTAGTGTGTGAAGGTATGGGGTTGCCCTAGGTGTGTTTGTATAGTGTGTGGGTATGCATGCACACAGCTCTGCCATGTGGCGGCCCTACACAGGTGTTTATGGACAGCTGCAGACCATACCTGGCAAGGTGTGCAGTTCACTGCCTCCGGCCAAGAACATGTGGACTGTGCCTGCCTTGGGTTCCATGGGCACATCCAGGTACAGGCCTCGAAGTGCTACTCTCACCTGATGATGACAAATGTCCACTGGAACCAGGTCCCTCCTGGGACTGGCCAAGACCACGTGCTCGTGGCCTGCTGTGGTGTGGTGTGGACAGTGTCCCACTACAGTGCTGGGGCTGGTACTCCCACTACGGGAGCCCCTTGATGTCCTAGCACATCCACACTGACTGCCAGCTGTTGGCGTTGCTGGTCTACGTCGACACGGCCATTGCCACACTCCCACCACACGTTCAAGCATGGACAGATCACAGTTGATGAGGGCCATCATCTCACCAGACCATCTATCCAGGAGCTCAGTTAACACACGGATGGCACCAGACAGTTCACGGGAGTTGTCACTTGCAGATATAAGAGCAGACCTCTGCAGCCTCAGGCCCTGTCTGGTGTAATATTCCATATGTGCCTGCGCCACCATGACAGCCTGAAACATGCACCTGCTGG
Source organism: Protopterus annectens (assembly GCF_019279795.1). NCBI lineage: Eukaryota > Metazoa > Chordata > Ceratodontiformes > Protopteridae > Protopterus > Protopterus annectens. The sequence continues at coordinate 125,490,293 of NC_056740.1, forward strand.
TACCAGCTGTGTCACATCTTCCATGGGCATGATGACCAGTGGCCCTACCACGAGTACCCTGGGACATCTGCCTATGTGGCACCCTGCTGGACATCTGGCTATGCCTGCTGCAACCAGACACAGTAGGCATGGTTACCACACTTTTCTGTGCACTGCCACCAAACGCCAGCTGTCCCTTCAGTATGACCACTGGTGATGGGGTATGTATAGGCACTGAAATTGTGTGCGAGGTTGGGGTGGCTAAAAGGGGGATGTCAAATGCCAACTTCATGCTTCTTAAGACGGAAGTGGTGAACTTCATGACACCCATGCAGATGGACAATACAGTTACAACTGCTGAATCCTACACAAATGAACTCTATAAGCACTTACACAAGTGCATGGATCGTGTTATCCTAAACAGAAGCAAGACACTATCCTCCAAAAAAAGGAAGCCAATCTGGTGGTCCCCTGCCATAAACAAACTGTACAACAGAAGGAAGAAACTGTTGCAAAAGAGAGTAAAATCCCATGAGTGGAGGAGCTCCCTTTTCAGCCTCAGTAAGAAGCTGCGATCCCTTATAAGATCCTCCAAAGCTAGCTACAAAAACAAAATCACCACTAATTCTAAGGACAACCACAAAGCATTCTATAGTTATGTCAAGAATCTCGATGGCAACACATAGATCTGCTCTGTGTTACAGCACAACGGCATGAAAATTACAGAACCAACTGATATTGCCAACATTCTGGCAGATAGGTTCAGTGCTAACTTTAACCCCCCTCACCCCCTAAAGGGCCCATATCTATACAGGAAGAATGCAGAGTCCCTGTAATCACAACTATGCAGGTAAAAGCTGCACTCTCTAAGGCCCAAAACACAGCATCCATGGGACCGGACAACATCCCAGGCTGCGTTTTACACAAATTTCAGAAAGAACTGGCTCCCCACTTAAGCACCATGTTCAATAATAGCCTCGCATCAGGCTTTGTGCCCACTGAATGGTGTACAGCAACAGTTATCCCACTCCACAAAGGGGGAGCCACCACTGATCTCGGGAACTATTGACCTATTAGCTTGATGAGCCTGGTCTGCAAGGTCATGGAACGTATTATCATGGAACTCATAAACAAAAGACATTGGTAACCTCCAAACTCTGGATCCCCCCAGTTCGGGTTTGTGAAAGGCAGATCATGCCTCCTGAACCTGATCAACTTCTTTGAGGCAGTCACCAAAGCCGTAGATGAAGGTAAGGTGGTTCACACAGCCTATCTTGACCTCGCCAAGGCTTTCGACACCATCCCCCATTCTGGAATTATAGCTAAACTCATTAAACTATGTATAAATCCCTACATCACAAGATGGGCTGCCAACTGGCTCACTGACAGAACCCACACTGTAAAAGTTGCAGACTCCAAATCTGACCTCAAAGCAGTGACAAGTGGAGTACCACAGGGTTCCATCCTGGGACCTCTCCTATTTGGTATCTACTTCTCTGATGTACAGGCTAACACAGAAGGCCTCTGGCTAATGAAGTTCACAGATGACTGAAAACTAGGAGTCATAGTCAAGTCCCCAAATGATGTGGACATCCTACAGAAGGGCCTTGCTGAGACAGATGCCTGGTATCAGAGCCATGGCCTCAATACCATAAAGTGCAGTGTCATCCCCTTTGGTAAAAACTCTGTACCCATGAACTACCACATAGGCAGCAATCTACGTAACACTGAATGTGTGATAAGAGACCTTGGGACCCAGGTGGACAGTAGTCTCTTATCACAGTAGTCAGGAAGTCCTTCTATGTGGCACATCTCATCATAAAAGGGTTCTCATCCAAGAAAAAAGAGGTCATTGTTCCCCTCTACTCGACACTCATTAGACCCATTATAGAGTACAATGCCCCTTTTGGAATTTACCTCACGAGACATCTGCAGCAGCTGGAAAGGCCACAGAAGTACCTCACAAAGAGGATTACTGACCTCAAACAAATGCCCTACACTGACCACCTCAAAAAACTTTACTCTATAGCATATCACCTACTCCGATGTGATCTCTGCCTAGCATATAAAGCTATGTCAAACTCAGAGCTGTTAGACATGCTACACTTAAAAAAATCCCAATCCCTCCGAGCTACACGCTCTAGGGACCTAAACCTTGTCACCACAATAAACAGGACATGCTGGAGGGATAGATTCCTGTCCCAGAGACTTCCCATACTCTGGAACAGACTACCCATCTATGTCAAGCAAAGTTCTTCATTAGCACTCTTCAAGAAAAATCTTGATGAGTGGATGGGAAATAGGAAATACACCCTGGGGATCACTTCTGTGTCTCTGCTGGACAGTGGCACAATAAAATAACTTTCTTGGGTGGCATAAACCAGGGAACCCTGTTGGCTAGGCTTATGTAGGCCCTTGGGCCAATAGCCTAGTACCTACCTATGAACCTATGAACCTATGATTGTGCGGTTTCGGCCCCTGACAACCCACCTGTGCCTCAACAGTACTATCATCATCTTCGGTGTCTGTATGGACACCAACATCAGATTGCATGCAGGAGGGACCCTGACTCACCTTACCACCTGTGGGGGAAAGCAATATATGCACTTTAAGATCTGTACAGCATTGCATAACACTACACACACACACACACACACACACACACACACACACACACACACACATGCACACACACACACACACACACACACACACACACACACACACACACACACACACACACACACAGACACACACACACACCATCTTAATACCTACCTGTCCGTGACTTTACAGACAGTCCCACGTATATTTCCATGTGTTCCCCATCCTGCATCACACTTGGTACCATACACTCATTGATACCACTAACATATCAGTCCTCTAAATGCCTAGACAAGTGATCACAACACAAGACCTGTTACTCCATTACATGTCTGACCTGAGTAAAGTGGTTTTACATGGCCTCACTGCTATCATTCAGTGTTCACCCTGTGTATGTCCGGACAGCATGAACATGGCCCCTATATGTGAGTGCTACTATGTTCACTCCATAATATCATGCACTGGAGTGTCATGTGTATGTATTGCTCAGTACATGCCAGATATGCTGTTCAATCAGCCTATCATGTGACAACTGTAATATATGGATACACTCCCTGGTGTTGACTAGTAATTCCCTAATGCATCTATAGTGCTGCATATGTGAGTTGTCAGTCAAATCTCTGCTGAATGTGATATTAAGGGTATACCTAGTGTCTACCTTCCCTCTCAATGCCTGTTCCATGTTACAGACCTTATTATACTACCAGCTGTCCTGTGATTACATACATGACAAGTATTCCTGGTGTGTCATGTGGTTGTCCATGTCCATGTACCGCACAATCCCAAAGGGAGGTACTGCTGTATGAACAACCCCACAATCACACATGTGCATACATGGCCACCCACACAAACACACACACATGCACACATGCATCTTACATGCATCAACCTCACTCCACTTCACCAGAGTGACCCTACAGACAAACTAACTACCCACCAGGAATCACACACACCCATACAGGTGAGGTTGCACAATGATAGTACACACAGTCCTCCTATTACCCATCTGTCAACATGCATAACATACGGTACACAACAGCATGAAGTACAGCTATAGTCAATCCATGCTAGCAGCAGTATACATATGTGTGATGCATGTGCTGTGTCATTAGGTGATGCCCCTTCCCCTGGATACCACCGCACCCATGTACACAGTATTGCTATGCACCTGTTCTGCACCCTGCCATGTGCTGTACACCACACCTCACAGGTGTACTACCCATTGCTTAATGTGTAGTACTGTGTCAGTTATGTCAGCTTTAATGCTCACAGCCCCTATGTTTTTCAGCAACACATACCTGGGATGATGTGTGGGCAGATGTCATTTGTGAATGCCTGATGTCTGATTTACAGCTCTCAACATCAGCGGACCATGTATGACCAATCCAATACTATTACACTGACAACCACCAGAGCATATTGTGACTCTGGGGGGGTGTACACACCCTTATTGATATGACGCACCCTTCCTTGCTCTGCCATGGGACCACATCACTGCATATATTAACAGCACATGAACCCAATATGTGACATATATCCTGTACTTTCACATGCAGTGTCTATGGAATGTGTTAGGTGTGCAGATGCTGACCGCGATGCATACACTCCGTGTGGGCATATGTGTGCACACCCTTATCATGACAGTTTGTTGCATCTATTGTTATGTGTACTACAGCAGGCACTAAACCTGGTAGGGGTATACTAGCATGGCCCATCTGCATTTGCCAGTGTATGTTCACTCTGTCCTACACATGTCCCCCTAATCTGCATGATTGCAAAGTCTACTCGTGCACATCCCATGGTGTTCACACACTGCCGTCACTATTGCTGTGGGCGTAGGGTTACATCTGCCACAGTTGCTGAACCTGACTATGTGCAGATACAGCCATTCTTAGCATCCATAGGATCCCTGCTGCAGTGCACTGGTGTGTCATGGTGACACCCTCCCCCCACCTTCAGCCTTTTTGCAGATGATTGACAAGTAAGGCCTAAACATGTGTCAGTTTGCAGTGTCCCATACACTGAACATCACATTTTACAGCCTAGTCCCAGCTGATAATGTGGACCACAGTAATACGTTATGACATAGTGTAAGTTTGCAACAGGTGCCATTGTCCTACAGGTATATACACTGGTGTTGCACTGTATATGGGTGTTGTTCCCAAACATGTCCCTACTGTAGGCCATGTCTCCTACCATTATGTTACTCCCTGTGGACACATTCCACAATGACAGGATGTTAGTTATCTTGCAGGTGTCTGACATACTCTTCCAATACCCCATTATAGTCACCACTGTGATGCCGTGCATTTAACAGCAACAATACATGCACATGTTCAGCATGCATTCTGGGTAGGTGTGTTAGATGTGTGCATTGAATATACCATAGCCATTACATGCCTGGTCTATTGGCAAGCATCTGCATAAACCATACTCACCAGCTACAGGCTGCTGCCTTAGTGGTCTACAGGGAGGGACCTACATAAGAGGGCGAGTGATGCAAAGTCAGTGGCCACACCTGTGGCATTGCTAAAGGGTGGGTGCAGAATTACAATACGTCAACAGTACATGTCCACAATACTACCACATATGCACATCTGTTTATCACTACTATGCAGCAACAAACTATATCTATGACATGTCAGATATGCATGATCTACCTGTACAGATGTGGATGTATATGCAACAGTGGTCTACTGATGTACTCTGTGGCCTTACCTGCATGCTCCTTGGCCAGTGTGAGTGTAGCACCCACCTCCACAAAGGTGTCTGGCAGTTGGTGCCTATGCAGATGGGCAGGTGCCATGAGGCTGGCTAGGAGCTCCTCTACACATGTCGGGGGGATGGATGGCATGGTCTCCCATGTTGTGAGGTGATTCCCCCCAGACTGTAGAAGCACACCAATGGGCATTGCAAAGTAGGTCAGAACAATGATGCCGAACCTGCTCATAACTGTGGTTGTGCAGTCCGACATTATTGACCCTGTGGACTAGATCATTCCACAGGGCAATCCGCTCCTGATATTCATGAGTGGCCCAGCCAAACAAGACAGGGTAGTGCTGTATTAGGTGGTTTACCACAATGTCATTCTCGGCAGCTGAGTAGACCGGAAGCCTTACATGTGACATCTTGCCTGAAAGACATAAAGATGGACACAGGTGTGAGCAAGTCATGCAGCAAGGTTACCACAGATCGTAATCCACATCACTGTCACCCCCCACCATATCCGTGACAGCAAACTGTACACACAACTCAGTAGGTATGGCTACAGCTTACCTACCAGTGGGGCAGATATTGTATTGTACCAGACTTTGTACAATGTGTATGTAGCCATGTTCCCTGTGTGGACACTATCATTGCTGGCCTGTTACAGACTATTCACCTGCATGCCATTGTCAGGGCCACTATGGTTCCATATATGCCTGTGGTATGCTTGCTATGTGGTTGCTGCACATCTGACATTCTGTGTTATTGGGGATATCTATGCATGCTGTTGGACATGTTCCGGGATTGTGTAGACTATTACTACCCACATATGTTATATAACAGTGACACAATAGCATGTATATGTACTATTGGCCAGCAGACCCACCTCTCCAAACTCACCTGCCCATGTTAACAAGCCACATCACATGTGTGACCCACCCTGGGGCCTCCTCGTGTACAGGTCCAGCAATACCTTCAGTTGGAACCAACTCAGGGGATGTTGCCCCCCTCCCGGGGCACAGACAGACATGATCTTGTCCCCCAAGGTCAGGTCCAGGGTCTGTTCCATGACAGGCTCCACAGACACATGTGGGATGTGCTACATCATCTTGAGGCACCCAGTACACATTCACAGGGCCCACATGCTCCTACTGCTCAGCCTCCAGGCCAGGAACCTTCACAATGTGGATTGCTGTTGTGAGTAGCAGTGGGTGGGAGGCTTGTTCCCATTGTGTCCATATTGGGGCCCATGGGGCTTCCACATCATAGACCACACACACCATCCAGGGTGTTTACCCACCACGTGTCACATACCATCCCTGTAGGTTGTCCTCTATATCTACCAACCCTGACCACCACCACAACCATACCTGCCATACTTCCCCATATTCCCATTCCATACTTCACAGACAAGGGCAATGTGGTCCCAACAAGGGGTTTACATGCGACATTCTCATTCTTGTTGCATACACTGGCAGCTGTAGATATCTGTGTGCATTGCTATGTGTGCTGTTCCCTTGCACATAGCATGCAGCACTGTGGTGGTAATATAGGGGACATGTATTTACATGCATATATGTTTGTGTGATTGTTTGTATATATGTAGACATGTGCATATGGGTATATATCTATATATGCATTGATATATATGATGTATATATATATGTTTAAATATATGTCTACACATGGGTATATATTTGTGGATATATATATATATATATATATATATATATATATATATATATATATATATATATATATATGTGTGTGTGTGTGTGTGTGTGTGTGTGATATGGGGTCCATTCAGACATCAGGTCCACAATCTCACAACACCTTCCTGCACAGCTGCGCTGTTCTGCCTTGCTACAACACAGACAGGTGCCACATATGGACACAGCCTGACATTAGGGGAGTATATGTAGGGCCAGATTGCAGGTAACCCTGTTACACACATATGGCATTTCTGCATGCTGCAATACAGGTTAACCTGAGTATCCTGAAAGAGGTGGGCTGTGGAACCCACATGTCCATCATTATGGAATTACTTCCATCATCAGCTATTGGCCACAGTAATATACATGCTTCCCATTACACAACACGCACTATGATGGCTTACATCTTATCAGTCAATGCTGCTCTGCACAGTTGACGGGTGTGGCCCACTACCCACAGGGACAGACTCTATTGTCCTTAGCAGTTTTTCAGCTGAACATCATTACAACAACAACACCTGATGGCACATATAAATCATTCCACATCATCTATCCCATTATTATGGACCAAGTACTACAGTCATTTACATGCATATATACTTCACATACTTGTTGTGGGAATGATGTCTCTTCTGGATATTTTGCTGGGTGTTTTTTTTTGTGTTTGTTTTTGCCTTTCATGCACTCTCTCTCTCTCTATCTCCGTCTCTCTCCAGTAAATGGATTGAGCTGCTTTGACTAGATTGCAGCATGGCTTTCGTAGGCGATGCACATGATCAGGTGATGGCCTCTGCACCAGTCAGTGTCTTCCACTTGCTACCTGCATGCAGCATGCTGTGTAGTACTTCCAATTGTCACTGTTATGGCAACCAGCTACTATAAATCCCTACATCATGTGGGCATGGTCCCTTTACCTTTCGTGTATGGTGGACATCCTTCCTGTATGTGGGCAGCAATGTTACAGACAGCAGATTGCAATACCTCTTACAAGAGAACCTACACACTCAGGCCAGCTACATATTTGTAGGAGGTTCCAGAACTACAGACAGAGTGTGAGTAGTGTTGTTGTATTCATTGTATAGCACCGGTGTTACAGGGTTTGTGTGTACATACTAGTTTAACTTGGAATGCAGTCTGTCTGCATAGCTCTCAACGGTGGGCCTATCCACTTGATGGCCAGAGGTGTGCCTATTATGTTTTGTCTGTCCACCACACAGGTCTTGTGTCAGATATATCACTGTCAGTGTGGGTGTTGAGTGCTATCAGTACATGGCTACATCCATTTCTGTTTCTAATTTCATTATCATCATTATCAGGGGTAAGCTACCTTAATGCATCTGGCTGTATATTACCATACAATTCACCTTGGGTAAATGCAGGCCTACTGTTTCCTGCCATACAGACTGTTCTGTTTGTCAGTGTGATTGTGATGGTGTCAGTTATGGCTTGTTATGTAACAGATACATCCCATTGTGTTACCTGAGGTCTTTACCCTCTAGAGATTGTGTGCAGGGTGTAGATAGAGGCTGCTGGAATATACATCTGCATTACTTACTGTTGATTGATTGATATCATGTGGCCCAGTCTGTCTTTACTATTGTACTATTTGAAGGCCTCGGCCTGGACAGCAACATATGTAAACCTTTCCAGACTACTGTATTAGTATAACTGTTTCACAGTTGTATTACTCAGTTTATACGTATGTCAGAGTGTAAACAGCTATATGACATGGCATATACAACTGTAGTGTTACACAAATAAAGCTTTCCCATGTATGCAAACCTGTGTGTGGTGTTATATCCTTTGACGTCACTGTGGGTATATGTTGCAGGCAACCATTGTCATTTGCATGGGTGACTCATACAGTGTCCAGTTGGCATAGTGGCTGTTCTGTATTGTGTGCACCTTCTACATATGTATCTTCCTATACATATCTGTGTGTGTGTATGTGTAATTATATATATATATATATATATATATATATATATATGTGTGTGTGTGTGTGTGTGTGTGTGTGTGTGTGTGTGTGTGTGTGTATGTGTTATATATATATATATATATATATATATATATATATATATATATATATATATACATATATGTGTCTGTGTATATGTATCTTAGGAATGTTGATTGCTTCCACATTGTACATTCCTTATGGTAGCCAGACTGTACTGCATGATATGTTACTGATACCAGCCTGACATCATACAGGTGGGATGGAGTACTGTTAACATCTTGTGCCCATGTTGTGTCAGGTCCTAGTTATGGGATCTGCAACAGTTGGTAATGTATTGCAGGGCAGACGTGTTTGGCTTGGGGGGGTATCTATACATACAAGACGTATGTTGTTTGGGCCCCCCCTCACCCCCATTAATGGTGCATGTGGTGATATATGTTTTTGTTATGTTCTCTTTTATTTCTGTAGATGTATGTCTGTATATACCTATATAGATATAATATATATATATATATATATATATATTATATATATATATATATATATATATATATATATTGCTGTATATATATATATATATATATATATATATATATATATATATATATATATATATATATAAATATAGATGTAGACATATATATCCATAGATGTAGACATATATATCCATAGATGTATGCATATGTATGTATATATGTATATATTTATAAATATATATGTATATATTTATATATATATATATATATATTTATATATATATATATATATATCTACATATATAGATATGTTATATCTTTTTAGATATTAATATATATACACAGACACATACATCTACATGTTTAAATACATTTTCTGTACTGCTGAATGACTGGGCTGGATGATATGTTTGTGAAAACATCAGGGTTATTTATGTTTGACATGGCTTAGTGGAAAAACACTTAGGTTATGGTGTGCAGGATCCTAGGTTCGAGCCTTGCAAATGCTGTTTATTTTGTTGCTGGGCAGAACAAGGGCCATTGGATACAGAGTGATTACGGCACTTTTAAGCAGTTGTAAATGGGTATTGCGTGGTTACAGTTTCTTATACTGATTTAGCTTTTCAATTGCTTAACCTGTGTAGGCATTGCTTACCCCCGCACAAACAGGCTTACACCCGCTTACTGCTGCTTAAAAGTGCTTACTCCTGCTTACCCCCATGCTAATTTCTTTAAAAGAAAAGAAAAAACGGTTGATAGGAAAGTGGTGAAAAAGGGGCACAAAGAGGGAAAGACAGTAGGGAAAATAGCTAGGGATGTGCAGGAGGGTGTAGGGAAGGTCCATAGCTGCCCATTTCTTCTGCAGCAACAGCTGTGCATATACACTGAATTTGGAGGTAGATTTAGACACTCAAACCCTTGAGTGAGAGGTGAGGACAACAATAATATGTTGTGATGCCAATTAGACTAGATTATATGTGTCCAGTGGACATGTGTGCGATACAGACAGCTATATATTGGGCGATATGATTTTTGGGGAACAGATTGCCCTTTTTTTTCAGGTGAGAGTGGGATGTTGGGGAGGGATAGTAGGTATATTTGGGGAGGTAGGTTGGGTAGGTTAACAGACAAGACAAACAAGATGCATACAGTGGTGGTATATGACACATGTGGGGGTAAACACCTTGATGGGGAAGGGTATTGGGAAATTGGAAGCCCATGAGCCCCCTAGTGGAAACAGTGGGACTGAGGTCGCCACCCATGGGCAGTCACCACTGCACCTTCACAGCCCCAAAGGTGGCTGTGCTGTGGGCTGAGTCTGAGAGCCAGGCCGACCCTCTAGTCGCAACACGTGGCCCTTGAGCTGGTGTAGCAAATCTCTGATCTCCCTGAGCCCCATCCCCTGAGGCGGTTCCACCCGAAGGTGGTGCAGGACCAATGGACGAGGAGGTCTCAGGTTGGGCCCCAGACATGCTGGTGCCCGGTGCCATGGCCAGCTGAGGTGGGACTGTTGGGTCCACCGGGACCGGCCTTCCTAAACGTGCTATGGTGTTTATGGTTTTTCAACATATGTGGGTTAATAATAGTCAACACATTCCAGGATTAGGTGTAACAGCATGCATATATATTCCCATTAACCCAGACACCAGATATGGAGCAGTTGCATAGCAAATGGAGCACATGCATATATGGGATAACAGTGGTAATAACAACAGCATGCAGGTACATTGATGGCACCATGCCACCACTGTTGGAGTCTTTCAACGTAGCACATGCATATAAACAGATTTAAATAATTATCAAACAATAGGACATATGGCTCAACATTACAGTGGAGTCATCACGTGCCATTTGAGGTGGGTATTTAGTGTATTGTTGGAGATATGGTGGGGGGAGAAAAATGTCAATTAACAACTAATATATTCATATAGTTCGCATTACTTTCCTAGTCAATGCTGTTATCTGTACCTTACAAGTATTACTACACTACCCTATTGCCTTAGTTTGTCAGTGATATGGCTGTCAACAACTATATACATGAACTGGTTTTACCTGCAGTATACACCTCTTACCTGGTATACCTGTGGAGGAATTGTTTGTTAACATTAACTGTTTCTACACATACTCCCAGATTCCAGGTTGATGTTATGCACATACCTGTCCATCTCTTTTTTGCACAGACTCTGGCCATGTCTTGACCACATGCAGGTGAACCGGGACATATGTAGACTATTGCCCTCTTCAACCTTTAGTGACTTACAACACTCTTATACAGGATTTCCTAGACAGTTATATTATATAGCACAGTGTGGGTGACAGTGGTCAGTGATACCTTATTATTCAGTGCAACTGTAATACTCACAATGCCATACAATACCAGAGTAAACAGTACTAGTACAGGGTATCAAGCTTTTATTTCTTGGCACACTGTTGGTATCTAACGTACCTGTGGGAGCAATGTTTGTTAGCACTACCTGAATGTTGCCACACAAAGTGCCAGATTCCACATTATTATGCACATACATCACACTCTGGTCACAGTTTGACAACATGGGGGTGTAGATGGGACATACTTGGATTATTACTCTCATAACAGTTTGGGGAGTTGCTAGAGTGACAGGTTTGTTCTTATAGATGTGTGACAATCAGTTGTATTTCTTGTTTGCTGCCTATACGTCTGGGATCATCCCACTGATTTCCCAGGGGGACAGAGTGACAGGCAGCAGATATGGGCCAATTTACTGGACATTCTGGGCATATCTGTACAGTTGTGGGGTATGATTCTGTATGCAGACTACTGCCACTCCCAGGATTCGAACCATGGCTGTGTGTGTTAAAAATACAGCAGTTCACAATTCAGTTGCATGTACTATTCGGATTTTGTTGTTTGTCTTTTCACCGTTTTCTGTCTATGCCTCTCTCAGTGGTACTAAATGACCTCTGGAGATTACACCAGTCATATACAGACATTCCTACACATTTTATTTATGTTGCACAGTGTGGGTAACAGTGCTTAATACACCAGTACTATGAAGTGATTGCAAATCTACATTACCACATGATACCAGAGTAAACACATGCAGTCCAACAGTTAGACCTTTATTGTCAGGTTATTATGCTTTTATTTACATACAACCTATATGAGTCTCTTCCTGCCATATTCCCTGGTGTATGCAGTACTTGCCTTAAACAATACAGGTTTTATACTGGCAATTAACTTACTATTACTTTTAGATTTATTTCCTATGACAGTACATGCAAGAGTATTACTAACCTGCCTCGTGTCACAACCTCTCCAAGCGACATCCATGGGGCTCCTGGTTCACAGCCTGCTCACTTGCCGCTGTGAAGGACATAAGAGGAATATTTAGCCATACCTATCCATAATATACTTGAGCTGGCAATTATCAAACAGGTAGTGGAGTGATAATTATGCACAGCTGGGACCTCCCCTGCCGTCCTAGCCTCTTGGATCCACTGATCCAAGAGATCCCCCTTCCACCGCTTCAGGTCAGGATAGTGATGCCTGACCTGTTCACTAGTTCGGGGAATACCAGCGGCACTGGTGAGGTCACGGGTGAGACGGTCCCATGCTTCCACTTTATATTGGGAACCCTGGTACTGGCCCTGCAGCAGTCTCTGCTCATGGTCTTTGACAAGGAGTCCTGCCATGACTCTGGACTCCTTGATGCCCCATTACTGTGCCCAAAAGCACACTCCCTCTCCCAGCCCTGACATTGTGCTTGCAAGGGGAAGCTACAACCAGTTATGAGATGTATTCCCATCTGTTGAGTTTAAGTAGGACCAATTTCCCGCACTTTGCCATGATTGGACGGTTTTGAAAAGGCTAAACTATGGGCAAACCTGCTTACCTAAGGTTGGCATTGTTTAAAGTGGTATACCACTGGGCAAATTGAATTAGCTGGCCAACACATTGCTTACACCTACTAATCTGGCCTGTGCAATGCTTAGCATTGCTTAATATTTACTTTACATTATATTTGCTTTTTGGCATTGATTTGTTATTCATTACATGTTATATATATATATGTCTGGTATCTATGATTCATGTGTATGTACACTGAATGAGGTCCTTGTGTTTAATAGGGGACTTCAATACTCTATTACAATTACATCTCACATCTGGGCTTACTTCAGTACTCCAGTTCACATATTTTTGTTATGTAGTAGGTTATAGAACATATGACTGTATACTGATTCCTTTCACATGTTCAGTTTGATTTTACTGTAGTGAGGATTTGTTTGGTGATACCTCAATTTTATGTACTGCTGTGATGGCTTGGTGGTTAATGACTGTGACAATAGTGTATAGGGTACTGAGTTCATGAACTGCAAGGCTGTTCATTTTGTTGTTGGGCAGGAGAGTGGCTATTGGATTCAGAGTGATTAAGGCAATTTTAAACACTTGTAAATGGGTTTGCATGGGTTTGCGCAAGGGTAAGCACTGGCAACCTTCGGTTAAATATGCTTACAGAAAGTTAGCTTTCATATTGCTTAACCTGTGTGTGCATTGCTTACCCCCACGCACACGAGCTTAAACCCACTTACTGGTGCTTACATATGCTTGCTCTCACTTACTACTGCTTAATACTGCTTACACTTGCTTACTAGTGCTTACTCCTGCTTACCACTGCAGTAATTTAGACAGTAATGTTTAATGGTTCTTTGGAAGGTGGGGGATTTGGAAGCTGTATGGAGTTATCATTCATCACACATCACACATTTTACCTTCCATTTGTATCCCTGATTCCTGTGTACATATACTGTATGGGGCATATGTGATTATCTGTGGACTTTGCAACATTATGATACTGACACCTCACATCTGCATTTAATGCAGTACTATAGTTCACAGATATATATTTGGTAGGTTATGCAACTAAAGATATTGGTCATAACGTGATTTGACATGGAAAATGGAATGCGCTGCAGTGGGACTTGAACCAGGAATGACTGCTCGTAATGCTCTGCCAACTACACTATTGCTATACTGCTTCATTGCATATATCTTGCTTTTTATCCTCTTCTGCCATTTAAGCTGCACTGACCGTAGCTAAGTGATGAACAAACCCATGCACCTACGGTTAAATTTAATCTGTTTCATAAAAAAAAGTATCTTTATATTTTTTGTGTTAACTATTGCTCTTGTACATGTGGGGGGATGTTGCTGGGGGTATGCATACACCTATGAGAGGTCTCGCCCATTCTTTTAGGGCTTTCTGCTTCATTGCAGGGGCGTGAATATTCTGAGAGCTCTGTTCTCAGACATGCCCCCTGCACTCTTACACGCTCCGTCAGCACGCCTTCATTAATATGCATGGTGCGCTGCCGTCCTGCTCCTAAACATCCGCTTCCATGCAGGACTAAGCTAGTCCTGCATGGAAGAATAGTAATTCTGGGGGTAACTCTTCACTAAAGCTATGTGGAATACACACAGATGCTTCAGGTGTTAAACAAGGAATAGAATATATTTTCACTTGCTCTCTATACTACTTAGACATCAAGGAAGTGCTAAGTAACAGCTGCAAAGTCTTGATGGGGGCATACAAATTGAGAAAAGTAATTGGTGAGGAACCTGTTTTTATCTACAGGAGAAGTATTAATCTGAAGAATCTTCTGGAATGCAATGAGGATTGGGGAAGTGGAATAGATAAGAAAGGAGCAATTATTAAAAATGTCAGTTAATAGCAAATAGTCATTTTATTTTTTTTTTTCAAACTAAAATGGTTTACCAAACCTGCTAAATGCTGCAGTTTGCTATACCCGTAATGTAATGTATGTGCTAAAATGCATGACATGTTAAGCATTTTATATTGGAAGGATTAGTAGAAAGCTGTCTTCTTGTATTTGTAAAAATAATTGTGTTTCAAAATAGAAAAAATAATGTCTTGCTCCACCATATGCTGAAATGAAATGTGAATGTTTCTCATTTTATGCATTAGATTGTTTAGAAATGGACATGGGGGGTGAGAATGCACTAGACAATAAAGAATATTTGTGGCAGGACAAATTAAATGCATCACATCCCCAAGTTTGAATGGCCATATTAATTTTAAACATGTTTTGAAGAAGCAGCAGCTGAATCAGTGGCTTGTATATGTTTTTGACTAGTTTCATTTTTTTATCCATGATTTTAGATATTTTGATTGTTTTATATTACTGAGTATTTAGACTGATGACATCAGTTGACTTGGCAAAAGTATTCACTTTGCTAAGGTTTCTACTGCTTTTTCTTGCCAACAACTTTTTTATTTTAATGGTATAAGTCATTGTGGCAATATGTATACATTTCTTTTGTTATACAGCAATCTATGTCAAGAGGGATCCCAAGTTGACCTTTAGCCACTTGAAATTTTAGGAAAAAGTTTTCCCCAACCAAAAAGGCAGCAACATTGTTTTATTTTATTTTTTATCTTTATTTTTATTTGCTAGCTGGTGTTGAATGCTGATCCAGAGGCCTATTTTCAGGTGTCAAGTTAGCATAACATTACAAAGAAGAAGTCTGTAAAAAAGAAACAATGTAGTAACTTACAAAAATGGAGCAGTCAAGTAGCCAGCAACAAGTAAATGTACAATTCACCTTCATGGTGGAACACATTTATTAGGAATACATTAGGGATAACAATGTAATAATGGGTCTGATTCAGTTATGAGGAGAGGAAACCTAAAAATAATATAGGAAATAAATTTCAACAGGAG
Source organism: Protopterus annectens (assembly GCF_019279795.1). Classification (NCBI taxonomy): domain Eukaryota; kingdom Metazoa; phylum Chordata; order Ceratodontiformes; family Protopteridae; genus Protopterus; species Protopterus annectens. Next base: position 125,506,450 of record NC_056740.1, read on the forward strand.
TGACTGAGTAAAAGGTTTACAAATAAATAAATGAATAAATACATTTTAAACTTTTCAAAGAATCATTCTTGTTGTTGTAGAAGTGTTTGGGTATTAAGTCTGCTTGATCCACTTCTGTGAGATAAAGACAAATTCTTGAAGTTATAAAACATTTTAATAATATATAAGTATTCACAGTTTATGAAGTTGGTGGAAGAACAGAGTTTATGTTAACTGGTCATAGTGAATCCTATATGATTTAATGCTTCAACGCTTGCATTTAATTAAATGCTTTGTTTCCGTCAACAGATTTTTTTTTTTCAGGGGGAACATTCTTCAGAAAAACTGACATTGGGGATGGTCAGGGATTGCTGGGAGCTATGAAATATAGTTATACATGACTCAAACTAGTATGTATTTTCTGAAAGCATATATAGAACATTTTTCTCATTTGTGCAAAGAGACAGTGTTAAGGGATCTACTCTTGATGCTTGTATTAAGAGTGAATTATGGCTGGCTTGGCCCAAACTGAAAATAAGGATTAGTTTTGCCTTTTCTGCTTTTCTGCTTTTACCTTATGAAAAACATTTGGCAACAGAAAAGAAGAGGAAAGGTATAAGGAAGACTCTGGGTTCATGGAAGTAACAAGTGTTTTCACCAGTGAAAAGGAGTGACTCAAAACCCTGGAAGTTGATCATTCTGGTGAAAATCAATCAGCTGTCTCTCAGGCCAGTCCAATTCCACTACCATGCCCAGAAATACAAGGACTTGTTAAGAATTCCCTTAGGACAAGCTGTCATCTTTCTGCTTAGAGTGCCTGCTGATTTCTTTTTTTTCTGAAGTAGAATATGCATTTTTTGTAGAACTATATTCAGCTGACCTGCTGTTTTGTTTTTTTGTTTTTTTGCAAATTATTATTGCTAAAATGCACAGCTAGTTAAGAATGAATACCGTCCTGTGTGTTCAAGGCACTGCATTACAGTAGTGGGGTCTGTTACTATATGTGAGGTACTTGAATGATGGACCTTAATGGCAAACCTCAGTGTAATGAGCATATCTAACAACTATTTTATATTTATGTGATTTGTCCATAGACCAAATCCCTCTGGCAGTGCAGGTGCTGAAAATGGGCTAGCCTAGTATATTAGAAGCATCTCTACCTTATCCCTTGGCAGATGGGGAAGTAAGGAAAGTCCAAACTTCAGACCAAACTGCTGTCTCTATCAGTGTGGCTTCTCTTTCAATGATAGAGCAAAACATTGAACTCTAGTCATTGAGCTTACTAGTTGCACACATTTCTCACATACCACTTGGTTTTCTTTATGTACAATCTTATCAAAATAAGTTTTAAATCATTTTGGGAGTAGTACCATAGCAGCATGTACATTCCAATATACATTAATAAGGTTAGAAGGATATATGAAGGATCAGAGGGCAAGAATTAAAGTGGGAGGGTTTATTTCTGATAAGTTGTGTTTGAACAGAGGAACCAGACAAGGGTGTCTTCTTTCCCTTTTGCTATTTGTTTTATATTTAAAGCCATTGGTAAAGAAAATAGGGGACACAGACATGCAAGAAGAAGATTGGTATGGTAATCAAGAAAAGTTGGTTTTATTTGTAGATGGTATTATTTTGTACTGGATAAATCCAGAAAAGAACATCTCTGTGTTGTACAACACTTTGAGACAGTTTCAATCCTTTTAGGATATAAAATTAATGAAGATAAAACAAATGCTATACCCATACATTATGTACCCACACACAAAAATTGATTCAGCAATATTTATATTTATGGGAACACAATAAGATGAAGTATTTAGGAGTAAGGATTAAAAAGGCTTCTGTTATGGCAGCTAAAGATATGTGGGAAGAGACTAAACAAAAGATAATACAAACACTGAGGAAACTGGAAGCTCTTCTTTAGGGATAGTAAGATACAAGCAGTGAACATTTTTTTTTGTCCCTTTAGTTTTATATACAGGTCAGGCATATTTTTATCAATCAGGGGATAAGTTGTGGACAATAATTAATAAAGACTTGCAGGAATTTATCTGAGAGGGGAAGAGAGCAACAGTTAAGTGGGATAAATGTATCCTTCCAATAGAGTGAGGTGGTTTAGGATTACCTGATATGAAAGGATGTTTTAGAGCTGCACAACCAGGGGTGAAGTTCAAGAAATTAAGAGAGAATGGGGTTTTGAATACAGATCCTTAAGGAGAATAATAACAATCATACAGAACATTATATTCACAAAGTAGCATAAAATATTTTAACAACTAAGCCACCATAAGAATGGAGAAAAGAGATTTTGCCAATAGATATGACTGCAAGTAGGGGTACATAAAACAGACAAGAGGGGTCTGGAATTTACTGTAGAAAACTGGCAAAGAAACCAACCAAGGTATTGGGAGCAAATAACTACAGAGGGAAAGGAGTAAGATGAGGCCAGGAAGACATTTAGATTGCATGCTAGAGACTGCCTTCCCTACCAGGGATTTATATCAGAGTATAGGCAAACAGAAAGGGATAGGGGAATCTTAAGTGGAAGACCTGCCCTGGTGGAATGTTTAGTTAAATTCAAAATAGCAGCTGCTGTTAAAAACAGGATAATTAGTAGGGTGTAGAAAATACTGCATGATAACTATAAGAATCAATCAGAGGAGTTTAGAAAAGATTAGGAAAAGAGACTGGAAAATAAGTTCATAAGAGAACAATGGGAGGACATATATATGGTTCCCTAGTATGCAACAAAGTCCAGAAGGTTTAGAATCTTTGCTTGGAAGAGTTTGCATAGATATTACAATGAGATTTTCTCTCCGCGCCTCTGCTGTAAATGGACCTGTGCCCAATCGGACTATCCCGGTAAACAAATGTAAATAAAATAATAAAATAAATAAAATATTTTATACTCAGAAGTAGACTTTAAATAAATTTTCCTCAGGTAG
>NC_056740.1:125511873-125574373 GCF_019279795.1 Protopterus annectens
ATGATAATATGCCACTTATAAGTTATTGCTTGTTGCAGCTTTACGATGACTGTAAATCACAGATTGTCATCAACCAACTTTTAGCAGCTATGACATTGACGAAACAGTACTGATGGTAATAATTTCTAAATTCTTGCCATTGACAAGGGTCAGGAATATATACTGATATTATCTCAGGATACTTGAATGTAGCTGTATTACAGGACTGTGTGTGTGTGTGTGTGTGTGTGTGTGTGTGTGTGTGTGTGTGTGTGTGTGTGTGTGTGTGTGTGTGTGTGTGTGTGTGTGTGTGTGTGTGTGTGTGTGTGTGTGTGTGTGTGTGTGTGTGTGTGTGTGTGTGTACATACAGACATACACACATATACATTTCTTTTTCCTTTCCTTCTAGAGAAAATTAAGTTAATAGTAAAGGAAGTTTTTCTTCATGAGAAGAGATTTCTAATGAGAGGGAAGGAAAACAAATAACGTGGAAAGGGATCTCTTTATGTGAGTCATTGTGATCACTTATATGGTATATAACAATACAGATTTTGAAACTATAATGGATAAACACTGTGACTGGATAACGTAGAAGATGGGGAATCTATGAGTTTTAAAACTGACAAAGGATGTCTTCGCTGTTTAATAGGATATTGCTTCCAACTCATATAGGAGTTTGTACATAATTCAGAGAAGAATGAAGAGTAATACTGAGCTGTTTTATACTTCCTAGTTCTGCAACTGATGACACAAATGTGACTACATTATGGAAAACAAAGTACATGGCATATGGAATGAACAGATAAAAGGTGTGGCATCACTGTACATATACAGTTAAATAAGGTTATAATGACTGTTTTCAGATGAATGACACTGTTTAGAACTGATGCATATAATTATGTTTGAATTTAATTAAGATGGTTGAATGTTTAATGATTAACTAAAAAATAAATAAAAGTGAATTTTTAGAATTTTTGTAAATGTTCTCTCTTAAGTGAATTTTTTTCATTGTAAATCTGAAGAATTGTATTAATATTTGATCCTCTCCTGGTAACAAAGGTGATACATATATTTGTATCCAAGAATTCTGTTTATGAAGGAATTGGCTCTGGCTTCTGGGTACAGTATTTATATTCTGCATGCACTGTTTCTTGTGTGCAGAATCTAAGGTTTCCAGGATAACTGTTTGAATCAGACAGTTATATAGAAAAAAATATATCTGAACTAGCTGAAGTTGCAGATGTGCAAAAACTGTGCACGACATTTGGAAAGTAACCTGGTTCAGTAGAACGCCTAATAGACAAAGCAACAAACTAAAAGAGAGAACAAATTTTGAAACTCAGAATGTTTGTATGAGACTTCTAAACTGAGATATCAAGGCAGTCATCCTGTATATGCACAGTCTAGAAAGAGATATCGCTGTAGGAGTACTAAGAAGGCATGTAGAGACAAAATCCTAAACTTTCCTATCTTTTAAACTTCTTTAGGTTTGACAAATTTAAAGAAATGGGTCTATTTTGACAAATTAGTTATTTCTTTGTAACTAGGAAACACTTTAAGTAAAACCCGGTCCTTTATTTTTTTATTTTCAGACAAGCTCTGTTGCCTTGATAGTCAGAAGGTTTTGGAGGACTAGAGTAACAAATAATTTGATACTGTGAAATAAAAGAAACTGAACCTGGAACTGACTTGTTGTAAAACTATGTTGATTATTCCTTCAGCAATTTGCCCAACCCATTGGTCTGACGGTATAAGATACCACTGATTTATCAAAATGAAACAAGTGTCTCCTGTATGCTTTGCACAAAGACAACACAGGAAAATGCTGATGGGTCTTGATATTACGACTGCAAGGAGGACAATTTGTATTGCAGAAAAGAGGCACTATGTTATTCCATTTGCTGCTGTTGTCTCTCAACCCTTTACTATCTTTTTATTTAAAACTACTTCTTGTTCATAGGTTCATAGATAGACACTAGGCTATCAGCCCTGGGGCCTATACAAGCCCAGCCAAAAAGGTACCCTGGCTTTTGCTACCCAAAGAAAATTATTTTCCTGTGCCACTGTTGAGCAGAGCCACAGAGGTGATCCCCGGGGTGAATTTCCTATTTCCCATCCAATCATCAAGATTTTTCTTGAAGAGTGCTAATGAGGAGCATTGTTTGATATAGATAGGTAGTTTATTCCAGAGTGTGTGAAGTCTCTGGGACAAGATTCTATCCCTCCAGCATGTTCTGTTTATTGTGGTGACAAGGTTTAGGTCCCTAGAGCATGTAGCTCGAAGGGATTCAGATTTCTTTAAGTGGAACATGTCCAACAGCTCTGGGTTTGACATAGCTTTGTATGTTAGGCAGAGATCACCTCTGAGTAGGCGATATGCAACGGAGTAAAGCTGGAGTTTTTTGAGACAGTCTGCATAGGGCATCTGTTTGAGGCCGGTAATCCTCTTTGTGAGGTATTTCTGTGGCCTTTCCAGTTGTTGTAGATATCTTGTGAGGTACATACCAAAAGGGGCGTTGTACTTTATAATGGGTCTAATGAGTGATAAGTAGAGGGGAACAATGACCTCTTTTTTTCTGGATGAGAAACCTTTTGTGATGAAGTGTGCTACATAGAAGGAATTCCTGACTACTGTGGCAATGTGATTATCAAAGGAGAGACTACTGTCCACCTGTGTCCCAAGGTCTCTTATCACACTTTCGGTGTTAAGTATACTGCCGCCTATGTTGTAGTTCATGGGTACAGAGTTTTTACCAAAGGGGATGACAATGCAATTTTTGGCATTGAGCTTTAGGCCATGGCTTTGACACCAGGCATCTGTCTCAGTGAGGCTCTTTTGTAGGATGTCCATGTCATTAGGAGTTTTGATTATGGCTCCTAGTTTGCAGTCATCTGCGAACTTTGTTAGCCAAAGACCTTCTGGGTTAGCCTGTACTTCAGAGAAATAGATACCAAACAGGCAAGGACCCAGGGCTGAACCCTGTGGTACACCACTTGTCACTGGTCTGAAGTCGGATTTGGAGTCTGCTACTTTCACAGTGTGGGTTCTGTCAGTGAGCCAGTTGGCAACCCATCTTGTGACATAGGGATTTATACCTAGTTTAGTGAGTTTATCTATAAATCCAGAGTGGTGGATGGTGTCGAAAGCCTTGGCAAGATCTAGATAGGCTGTGTGAACCACCTTACCCTTGTCTATGGCTTTGGTGACTGCTTCAAAGATGTCTATCAAGTTTAGAAGACATGATCTGCCTTTTACAAACCTGAACTGGGTGGGATCCAGAGTTTGGAGATTACCAATGTCTTTGTTTATAAGTGCCATGATGATACATTCCATGGCCTTGCAGACCAGGCTTGTCAGGCTAATGGGGCGGTAGTTCCCGGGGTCTGTGGTGGCTACCCCTTTGTGGAGTGGGATAACCATTGCTGTGTGCCATTCAGCAGGCACAAAGCCTGAGGTGAGGCTATGATTGAACATGGTACTTAGGTTTGATGCCAGTACATTCTGTAGTTCGTGTAGAACACAGCGTGGGATGTTGTCAGGTCCCATGGATGCTATGTTCTTGACTTTGGAGAGTGTGGTTTTTACCTGTGCAGCCATGATTAGAGGAACTTTGCACTCTTCTGGTATAGAGATGGACTCTTTTGGGGGTGAGAGGGGGGTAAAGTTAGCACTGAACCTATCTGCCAGGATGTTAGCAATATCAGTTGGGTCTGTATATTTAGTGCCATTGTGCTGTAACTCAGAGCAGATCTAAGTGTTGTCATTGAGATTCTTGACATAGCTATAGAATGCTTTATGGTTGTCTTTAGAATCAGTGGCGATTTTGTTTTTGTAACTAGCTTTGGAGGATTTTATCAGGGATTGCAGCTTCTTACTGAGGCTGACCAGGGAGCTCCTCCACTTGTGGGATTTTACTCTCTTTTGCAAGAGTTTCTTCCTTCTGTTGTACAGTTTGTTTATGGCAGGGGACCACCAGATTGGCTTCCTTTTTTTGGAGGATAGTGTATTGGTTCTGTTTGGGATAGCACGATCCATGCACTCATGTAAGTGCTTATAAAGTGCAATTGTGTAGGATTCAGTAGTCGTAACTGTATTTTCCATATGCATGGGTGTCATGAAGTTCACCACTTCTGTCTTAAGAAGCATGAAGTTGGCTTTGGAGAAATTTTTTACCATGGTTTCCTTAATGGGGGGTGGAGGCAGGATGTGGATATCTAGGGTAATTAGCTTATGGTTGGATCGGACCAATGAGATGTTGACTTCAGGTGTGGAACACCAGTCACTCATATTGGTAATGGCTAGATCTAGGATATTGTTGCCCCTGGAGGGAGTGTGGATATGTTGATCCAGGGCATTGGAGTTTATGAATTCCAGAAAGCGTTGAGCAAAGGAGTTGGTACATGAGTAGTTTTCCCAGTTAATGGTGGGTTAGTTGAAATCACCCATTATTAGGGTGTTTGGTTGAACCCTAATATTTTCCAGTACATCAAGAAAAGAGGAGTGGGAATCCTGGGACATGGTGGGTGATCTGTAGCAAGCTACACTTTGGATTGCAGTTTTGCCCAGAGTTAGTTGCACTTGGATAACCTCGGCTGCATTATGCTGAGCAACTAGCCTGGAGGTGTGGATATCCTTAATGAATATGGACACACCTCCTCCTTTGGTGTTCCGGTCCAGGTTACATGGCCGAAAAGTATGGTATGAGTTATAGCCTGGTAGTGCAGGGGTGCTCTCTGGAGCCTTGAACCAGGTCTCAGTCACTGCACAAATATCGATGTTCTCCACTTTAAGGAGTGCCTCGAGTGAGTGCATTTTGAGATTTAGACTTCTAGCATTGAGTAGCATCACCCTCAGTTTTTGCTTGCCTGTTTCTGTTACGGTGGTGAATTTGTCATTTGAACCTTACCTAAAAAAGGCACTATAGGGGCGGCAAAAACCTTAGCCAGTATCCAGAATCCCAGGGGTGACAGGTGCAGGCCATCTCTGGCAAAGCATCGTGGTCTGTCGACCATGTCATCCCAGGCAGACAGATACTGGATCCCTTTAGAATGGCACCAGTAGCTTAGCCAATTGTTGAAGTCAATCATTTTGGTCTTGTACTGCGGCATCATTCTGGGTGATGGCAGAATGCTACTCAGGGCTAGGGTCATACCTGCCTGGGCTACAAGATCAGAGAGCTCTTCCGTGTCTCTTTTCATGTAGTCCAGGGAGGTATGTCTCAGGTCGTTCACACCAACATGGACAATGACAGGGTCATATTTGTACTTGTTGTGGAGTGACCTGAGTGTGTGGGTTATGTGGTGGATCCAGGCACCTGACAGGCAGCTGGCAGTAACCTTCTCCTTGTTTAGCCTGGTGAGTGGGACATCAGTGTGCCTGACTATAGAGTCGCCTATGACTAGTGTGTTGGGTATGTTGTTTTGCCTTATTGGCTGTGGTTGAGTGGCACACTGAGTCTGTGGGCTATGTGTCATTTGGGTTGTGTTGGGGGTGGATGTTGCTTGCATTTCTGCTTTGGAGGTCTCTGTTGCTTGAGCAGATTATTATTGAGAGCCTCTGCAAATGTTTTTGTGTTTCTATGTGTGGATTTTGGTGGTGTAGATTTAGTGAGACTATGTGATGAGTGTGGTGTGGTGCAAGTGTTTACCTTCTCCTCTTGACTGTCATGTTCAGTCTTGATTGGAGAGAGCTTTACCTCCAGTTTGGCTAGATAAGTGCATCTCTCACAGGTTGTAGTGTTGGGTGGTAGGAGGAGAGGGTTTTCTGTGTACATGAGGCAATTTCTACATTACCCCAAGATGCCCAGATTCATCAGACAGACAGGAGAGAACACTGGGAGCTGACCCTTGGACATGCCTGAATAAAAAAAAATATTTTCCTCTAGATAAGTGAGGAAAGTGAGTACAAGAACTGTTTTTCTCTAAGCAAGTTGCAAGGCTGATTCTTCTTTCCTTTAGTAAATCACCAAGTTTTGGGGGAGAAATTCCAGTCACATTCACCCCTAAAGGGTGCATTTGTTTCTTTAACCTTCTGCATTATTTTACCCTTTCCTCCAGCTGTTGCTGAACTTCTTGAGATGATGATTGCACTTGTCTGTAGCTTTATGTCATGAAACAATCTCTAACAGAGAAGTTACATTCATTTGGGCCTGGTAATATATGGCCATATGGATCATAACAGCTGCATAACTGAATAGTAGGGTACAGAAGATTATGGTAAGATGGACAATGTCAGAAAACAAGGAAGAAAATAATGGAGTACTACAGGGGTGTATCCTGGGTCCAGGACTGTTCAGTGTGTTCGTCACAAATATATCTGAAAGTAGACAGCAGGATCAACCTTTTTGCTGACAACACAAAGATGAGTGCGGCAGTGAAGGATGGAGAAGGGTCAGTGAAAGGATCTATAAATGCTGAACAAGTAGGCAAAATGTGTCATTTAAAATTAATTTCAAACAAATGCAAAGTACCACACTTTGACCACACCCTTCCTGCTGTAAATTACCATCTGGAAGATGAAGAACAGTATAGGAAGAGGATCATGAGGAGGCTATCATACATGGAATGGATGAAGAGTCATGGGTAGGCTATCGGCTGTGCAGCTTCTTGAACTAGTGACTGCTCACCATCTCAATTCAAGGTTGAAGGGAAAAGAAAAATCTCTTCAAAGTTGAGGACCAAAATAAAATCTTTGTTCTGTAACTGCAGCAAACTACTTTCTACAAATGTAATACTTGATACAAATGTAATAATTGGCTTGCTACAGTTACATTACCACCCACAAAATAAATTCAGACTTCAAGGCCTTTGCAACTGCCCCTTGACCCAGCCCTAGCTAATCCTCTGACTGGACCTCTGAAATCAGAGTGAGAGGGCTAAGGCAGCAGTAGACAGATTATTAGAGTTTATGTTCAAGAGGAAAGATTCCAGAACAAAGCAAGGCCTTGATCAGACCACACTTTAAGCATTGTGAGCATTTCTGGAGTCCATATAAAAAAGAAAACATCAGGTTGCTGGAATAAATTCAGAGGAAAGCTGTCAAAGAGATCAATGTAATGGAAAGGAAGGAATATAACTAGAGGCTGGAGGAGCTGAACCTCTTGTCATCTCAGTCAAAAAGATATAGGAGGATATGATATTGGTGCTCAGGATCATGTGAAAAAGATGTGAAGGGGTCATTCTGAAAAGCGGAATGAGGGGGGCACAAACAGCAGATTGCAAGGAACTAGTCCTGGATCTCTGAAAGCACTTTTTCATAGAGACGACTGTGTGTCCTTTGAATTTTGAATGAACTACCTGAATGGGTGATAGGAGAGAATCCACAGAGGCTTTCAAGAGTACACTGGAAAAGTGGAACACCTGTAAGTTGTACGGAGAGGAGGCAGAAATTGCACTTAAATGGCAGACTAGACATGATTATATTCTTCTGCTATCAAGAAAAACATATTTTATAATATACTCGTGACCTTAGCCAGGGGTGGCTCATGCTATTGAGCTGCAGGACTGCAGTCCCCCAGCTGTAAAACAGAAAAGAAAAAAGAAAAACAAAAGTAAAACAAAAAGAAAACAAACACGAGTCCCAGAACATCGCACATGCGTGGCATTTCCCAATATCTGGACTGCTGGTGAACCAGTCTGGAGCATGCACAGAGAATCCAGACTGTCTCACCAGCAGTCTAGCTTAGGAAGACAGCATTCAGCACCAAACATCCCAGAAGTCTATGCAGTTACAACTGCATAGACTGGAAGGGGATCGGACTGCAATGTCCACAGGCTGGGTAGCCCCCAGATTGCTCTTGTGGGAAGGGGAAGGACTAGGACAAGCCTCGCAGGAAGTGAAGGAGTCGGTCTTGCTCTCGTCACAGACTTTTGTACTGCAAGAAGGAAACTGGCATTTACAATGGACTTTGGGCTCAGGTAGAGTGTGTGTGTGTGTGTGTGTGTGTGTGTGTGTGTGTGTGTGTGTGTGTGTAAAATGCCCAAGTTGCTATATACTATGGTGGTGGGTAGAGAATACCACAGGCTTGAACCCTGTACCTTGGGCCAAGGTGGCAAGAGCCTGAATTCCCTACCCACCACCATTTGTAAAGAAATTGCAGATTTATGCCTCTTATTTCTTCTGTTCTGTTCTGTTCCTCATAAAATCTATGGTTTCTGTATTTGTGTTCCTTTGTACAGTCAGTGGTGCAGTGGTAGCATTGTTGCCTGACAGCTACAGGTTCTCTGATTTGATTCTTGCCTGGGTTGCCTTCTGTGTGGCGTCTGCATGTCCTCCCTGTGTTTGTGTGGGCTTGCTCTGATGTCCTCCCATCTTACAAAGACATGTGTCTGGAGTGTTTCTCCCTGGGCCCCTACTGAAAATTGGCTTTTGTTCCAAGTCAGACTTTCCTGCTTAACAAATATTAAATAAAAATGACAAGCATTTGATTTTCAGACTTCATATTCTTCAGAAAGTACATGGTAATACAAAACCTTTTATTCTAGCAATTTTCTAAGTTTATAAGATGGATATTTGAAACGTATCCTTATTTTTGGGACTGTATTCCCCCATTATTGGCTTTGTCCAGGTTTTTTTGTGCTAAGGTTGAGAGCTATGGTAAGAACTGAATTCACTGAATATGTTTGGAAGCTGTATTCCCCTATTACTGGCATTGCCCAGGTGTTTTTTGCTAATAGGTTGACAGCTATGGTGAGAACTGAATTCACTGAATATGTTTAGGGGCTCTATTCCCCCATTACTGGCTTTGTTCAGGTGTTTTGTGCTAAGAGGTTGACAGCTATGGTGAGAACTGAATTCACTAAATGGTAGCTATTTAAGTTTCAGTCTTCCTCTCTTTCACAAAACAGCTGATTTGGCATAGTGGTATATTGCTCTGACTGTTTTGCACAAGGTCCTGGATTCAAGACTTAGCAGTGAAATGTATGGTGGTAACACATAATTTTATTCTAACAACTTTCCAACATTATGCAAGCAATGTTTAAAATGTGTCCCTGGTTTTTGGGCTTTTGCCCCCCCCCCAATAAATTTTGGCTTTTTCCAGATTTCTTGTGCTGCAAAGTTCAGAGATACAGCTCAGTGTTGATTAGATTTTACAAGGAGCTGAGAGCTGCAGGGGAGTAAATGTTTAGTGCTGCTTATGCTAAGTCTGCTTGTATTGTTAATAGCACAACAGGTAGTGTACTTGCTTTTGATGCAGAAGGCTGTGGGTTCTTCTACTCCCACAGTAGGTAGATGCATTGCTGATACTGTACTGTGTTGCAAAGGGGGTGGATACTGCAGCCCTTTTTGGCGAAGATACCTAGTAACTATGAACCTGTTATCAATTCAAAAGACATGCATAGAATGGGTGTGCCTTCGTTGAAGATTGGGCGTCGAGCTGGCACCTTGGCACTGTATAAATCTACTGCCAGTCATTAGCGGACTGGAGTTCCTCTATGGTGACCCCTAACCAGGAGAAGCCAAAAGAAGAATTTTTTTTGTTTCTTATTTTTGGATTGTTCCTCAAATTTGTGGTTTTCTGGCAAATCATTTAGGAATGAAGTCATTAAATAATGACAGACATTGAGTTTCAGACATCATAACCTTCAGAAAAATGTATGCTACAGCAAGGCCTGTTATTCTATCAACTGTCTAAGTTTATACAATAGCAATTTTTAGACTGTTTGTATGTTCCCCCAATATATTTGGCCTTGTCCAGATTTCCTGCATTAAGAGGTTGAAAGGTACATGCAAATAAATTGCTTTATAGAAATAGGAATATCCAAACCTCTCAACTGTCCCCAATTTTGGTTCAAAATGTTGCTCTCTCCTAATAATCCCTTTGCAAAAAGGTAATTTTGGAAGAAAATGTGGAGGGTTTACAATTATAAATAACTGCAATGATCAAAGTTATAGATTACTTTTATTTCCGAAATGCATATAGATTATCTTATTTTGTCAGCTGCTCAAGTTAACAGTACTAATATTTAAAAAGTGTCCCTTTGACAGGTTCCCAGCTGTATTGTGTGGCAATTTTATATTTTTGCATCACATTTTTGGTCCGTTTTTCATAAAATTGTGGTTTTCTGGCAAATTAGTGGCAAATCATTAAAGATTGAAGTTAGAAAATAATGGCAGGCATTTGAGTTTCAGATTTTATACCCTTCAAAAAATTCATGCTAATGCAAGACCTTCTACTATTCTATTATCTTATAAGAGCAATATTTAAAAATGTCCTTATTTTTGGGCCTTTGTCCGACTTCTATTTATGGCTTTGTCCAGATTTCTTGCTCTGAGGTTGAGAGGTATGAGTGTCACAGCCATCACCATCAGCCAGAGACATATCAAATTGTGACATACTTGTTGCACCCCACTCCCCCATGTAGTGAATCTGGATGTGTCCAAGCAAGGCAAGGAGCAGTTATGCAGTGTAAGTGTGCAGAGTGTTCCCCCATCCAAAGACAGACACAAGTGCGACAGTGGCTTTTCATCTGTCTTTGATTTTGCAGAATGTTCTGGTTTTCTGTCATATTTTTATACTTTTGATTTATGCTTCTTATTATTCAGAAAATGCATGCTGTTGCAGTGCCATGTTGCTCTGTGTTTAAGTACTAATGCTTTAATGACCATCAGGTAAGCTTGCCGGAGATTGTAAGATGCAAGTAAGCTTTAATAAGCATACCTTTAATGAATTACCAACATTAAAAGCCTTTTTGTTGTTACCATGCAGAGACTATTTACATAACTAGATAACATATAAGCCTTGGGTACTGAAATTCATATGACAGTATTTGTAATAAAGGACAGGATTACAGTATTTTCAGAAGCTCATTATATTTGTTGGAGACTTGCAGTCATCTTTGCAGGCTTTACCCGTAAACTAAACAGAATGCTAATCTATCATTTGTGGTCCACCATAACCTGTGCAGTAATCCTTTAAGCAATTTATCTTGAGCTTGTTTCTTGCTTGTTGTTCATTTTTTACTTTGATCATGTCTTCCCCATGAAACAAGTAGATAGTTGTTGTCAGGCAGCAGGTCTTTTTTGGATAAGAAACATTTTTACAAGTGGGGGTATCAGCTACTTTCAGTATGTTACTTGGTACTTTTATAAAGTGGAATATAAATTATAATTTGAACTGCAGTGTAAGGAGAAGTGGTTTGAGTTGAGTGCTGCTTGTATTTTTATACTTTATTTTGGCTGGTATTCCAGTAATGTATTTAAAAAGTAATTTATTTTTTCATGCCTCACAACCTTTTTGTTTCCATCTAGATATTAAGTAAGCTGTCATGTAGCCAATTCATAGAAATATTTTTTTCTTCTATACTTCATTTTGTCTTGATTGGACTCTCATAATGATGGTTTGGCAACCAGGGTAGCATATCTAATTAAAGTTCCAGTTGTTTTTGTTTTGAGCACAGCTCCACCCCTTTCTAGTTGGCCACACCCCCTTCCATTGGCCCCCACCCATTCAGCTGTCTCCTGCAGCCGCCCTTTAATTTGAAGTCACCAGCCGCTAGTTAGGCTCACAGTCCTCTTGAGAACTCAGGTTTGACAGATTGCCATGTTTATAACTAAGAGTGAGTGATATTTTGTTCTGCTGACATAGAGTATATATTGAATGTGGAACTATATTTATTTGAACTGCTTCTTTTCAAATTACTACTGCTAACCTGTATAGCTAATGAAAATGAGTACCTCACTGTTTATTGCCACATTATAGTACCACTATCCTTGCTATCTATTATCCTGAATTGTTAGAACGTCTCTCTCTCTCTCTCTCTCTCTCTCTATATATATATATATATATATATATATATATATATATATAATATACTCCAAACTCACTACTAACAGAAAACGGGGCTTTGTTGAAATTTCCTATTATTATAGCTGAAAGGCAGGGTAATCTTTTCAGTTTAAATTTTCATTCTTACGGAATCAATTACCAATGCATATTGCAATAGATAATTATTTACTTCAATTTAAAACTACTGGATGCAATGTATAAATAAGATAAATGAATATTAATATTTTTACAAGTACATAATGTCATTTGGTCATGAAGTAAAATATCTGTGAAACTCTTAAACTTTCTGCAAGATGTCTGACTGAAGGACTCTGTAGAAATACTTCAGCTGTCATTTCTCTCTCAATTTTTTTTTATTTTCAATAAAAATAAGATTTACATAATATTTTGAAATATCATTTTAAACAACTATACACAATATTTACAATAGCCTGACTTTCAATTATATACACTGTATGTTATTAAATATAGAATTAAGAGATCAGTTATCAGAGATACAATATTGATTATTGCAGAGTGTCCAACAAAGATATAACTTTCTTCCAAGGATTATTTACCAATGGGCTGGGATAGATTCATAGTTCTTTGATTTTTATTTCTATTGATGCAGTTGTCTTCAGTAAAGTGTAGAATTCTTCCAAGGTTCATAAGTTCATAGTTTGGTACTAGGCTATTGGCACTAGGGATTATGCAAGCCTAGCCATAACAATTCCCTGGATATTTCTTCCCACAATATTTATTTCTCTGGACCCCTGTCTAGCAGGGCAACTGACATGATCCCAAGGGTGAATTTCCTATCTCCTATCCAATCATCAAGGTTCCTTTTGAAAATGGCCAATGAGGCGCTCTGCTTGACATGTATGCACAGTCTATTCCAGAGTATGGGGAGTCTCTGGGTCAGGAACCTATCCCTCCAGCATGTTTTGTTCATTGTGTTGACAAGGTTTAGATCCCTGGAGCATGTGGCTCTGAGGGATTGGGATTTCTTTAAGTGGACCATGTCCAACAGCTTAGGGTTTGACATGGCCTTGTATGTTAAGCAGAGATCACCTCTGAGTAGATGATATGTCACAGAGTGGAGTTTTTTTAGACGGTCAGTATATGGCATCTGCTTTAGGCCTGTGATTCTTTTAGTGAGGTATTTCTGTGGCCTTTCCAGCTGTTGCAGATGTCTTATAAGGTACATACCAAAGAGGGCATTATACTCTATAATGGGTCTAATGAGGGATGAGTACAGTGGTACAATGACCTTCTTTTTTCTGGATGAAAAGCCGTTAGTAATGAGGTGTGCCACATAGAAGGATTTCCTGATTGTTGTGGCGATGTGGCTATCGAAAGTGAGACCACTGTCCACCTGTGTCCCTAAGTCTCTCATCACACTTTCAATGTTTAGTGTCCTGCCACCTATGTGGTAATTCATGGGTACATGTTTTTTTACAAAGGGGATAACTATACATTTCTTGGCATTAAGCTTGAGCCCATGGCTCTGGCACCAGGCATCTGTTTCTGTAAGGCCCTTTTGTAGAATATCCACATCATTTGGGGATTCAATAATGGCTCCCAGTTTGCAGTCATCTGCGAACTTTGTTAGCCAGAGTCCCTTAATGTTGGTCTGTACTTCAGAGAAGTAGATGCCAAACAAGAGTGGTCCCAGGACTGAACCCTGAGGTACTCCACTTGTCACTTGTCTGGAGCTGGATTTCGAGTCGACTACTTTTACAGTCTGGATTCTGCCAGTAAGCCAGTTGGCAACCCATCAAGTGACGTAGGGATTTATGCCCAGCTTATAGGTTCATAGGTTCATAGGTTCATACTAGGCTATCTGCCCAAGGGCATTTATAAGCCTAGCCCATAGTTATGTGGCTTTCGCCACCCCTTTAGTTTGAATAAAAACTATGCCTATCATTTTTCTGTGCCTCTGTCAAGCAGTGACACTGAAGTAATCCCTGGGGTATATCTGCGATCTCCCATCCATTGGTCAAGATTCCTCTTGAACAAGGCCAGCGAGGTGCTCTGCCTCACATGTACCGGGATTTTGTTCCACAGCATAGGGAGTCTCTGGGTGATGAATCTGTCCCTCCAGCACGTTCTATTTATAACCGTGTCAAGGTTTAAGTCTCCGCCCTTGTGGTTCTGAGGGATCTAGATTTTTGAGGTGAAGCATATTCATCAAATCTGGGTTTGACATGGCCTTATATGTCAGGCACAGGTCACCTCTGAGCAAGCGGTATGAGACTGAATAAAGCTGGAGTTCTTTCAGTCGGGCAGCATAAGACATATTTTTGAGACCCTTTATCCTTTTGGTGAGGAACTTTGGGGCCTTTCAAGCTGCATCAGGTGTCTGGTCAGATACATTCGAGCGGGCATTGTACTCAATCATAGGTCTAATGAGTGATGAGTACAGGGGACGATGACCTCCCTTGATCTAGATGTGAATCCCTTCATGATCAGGTGGGCGATATAGAAGGTTTTCCTAACTACTTTAGCAACATGAGTGTCAAACGAAGACTACTGTCAACTTGGGTCCCCAGATCCCTGATGACTTTTCTGTGCTCAGTGGATTGTCACCTATATGGTAGCTAGGGGTAACCTTGTTTTTCCCGAAGGGTATGACTATGCATTTTTTGGTGTTTAACTTCAGGCCATGGCTCTGGCACCAGTTATCCGTTTCTGTGAGGCCCTTCTGGAGGATATCTGTGTCAGATGTGTTTTCGACTATGGCGCCCAGTTTGCAGTCATCTGCAAACTTTGTCAGCCATAACCCTCCTGTGTTTGCTTGTACTTCAGAAAAGTAGATGCCGAACAAGAGTGGACCCAGGACTGAGCCCTGTGGGACACCACTTGTGACAGGCTTTGAGTCTGACATGGCTCCAGCAACTCTGACCCTGTGGGTTCTGTCGCTTAGCCAGTTTGCAACCC
This sequence comes from Protopterus annectens, assembly GCF_019279795.1. Classification (NCBI taxonomy): domain Eukaryota; kingdom Metazoa; phylum Chordata; order Ceratodontiformes; family Protopteridae; genus Protopterus; species Protopterus annectens. The sequence continues at coordinate 125,526,561 of NC_056740.1, forward strand.
ATCTTGTGATGTATGGGTTTACATTCAAGCTGATGAGTTTTTCGATGATACCTGAGTGGGGTATTGTGTCGAAGGCCTTTGCCAGGTCGAGGTAGGCTGTATGGACTGCCTTTCCCTCATCAATGGCCTTGGTGACTGTCTCGAAAAAGTCAACCAAGTTTAAGAGGCAGGATCTGCCTTTGACAAAGTAAGTTTATCTATGACTCCAGAGTGAGGGATGGTGTAGAAGGTTGGGGATGTATTTGAATTTCACCTTCTGGTTATGCATTTTCTTGATATAGCAAGTATTGTCCATAACAAACACATATTTGTCTTATTCAGGTAGGGACCTTCATTTACATTTAGTATAATCAATGCTTTAGTTAAGGTAAAGGATTCATTAAATAAAGCTTGTAAAAAATGATTGATTCCATTCCAATATGATTTAGTTTTATTACATTTATAAAAAATATGAATCCAGTCTGCTTTATTTGACTTTTAAAACAGTGTAAGAAACTTCTCTGTGTGGAAGATTTTCAGTCCATATATTTCTAGTTAATCACTGTATATTAATCAGATCAAACAATAGTAGTAGAAGTAGCAAACGTAAACTCGTCAAGTCAAAAAGTAATAATAGAAAATATATAATTCTACAGCATTACTAAGTATTCGAAAATAATCCAAGCAAGGCAGGCAGTCTGTTTCCAGTCGAAAATCCTTTATTAAGTACACAGACAAGCGATCCAAGTAAAACAAAAATAGAGTAATAATTTCCTAAGAAGCTTTCTAAATATATATATACTTTTTATCAGGCATGGGAGTGGTCTTTTGTGCTGTAAAACAAAGTGTTATTGGTACACATGTTAAATTCACATCCCTTCCCCCATCAGTGTGACATTCGAGCTGGTCCTGCCCTGCCTAGTAGCTGTCATAGTAATATATAGCCCTGATGTACTTTAATGGTACATCTTATTTAACCAAATTATTAATTTGATTATTAAGTCTGTGATTTTATACAAGGCAATATACTACATGGCTGGAAATATATCAACCTTAGTTCATTTTGCGATCAAAAATTATATATAGATATATACATATACATTTTGCATGTAAAAATCAGTTTCTATTTTCATAACCTATTGTTCACAAAGATCGCTTTCGTCCTTCTAGACTTCTTCAGGTCTGTGTACAAGAACCCTAAAAACCTAAATAATTGTATAATTAGTTAGTATTGTTATTACCATAATTTTGAATAAAGTGTAAAAAGGAGAACCAGAAAAAAAAATAAAAATAAAAAATATATATATGTATGATGATGGAAACAAAATATACACTTAAATTTCAACTGATTTAAAATGGTATTTAAAACCAATTTGTAGAAAAAAATAAAATAAAATAAAATACAATTAGTCATGTAAACAATGTGGCAATTTTCTAAGTTCCAGTGCACTTTTAATTGAACAGTAGTAGTTTAGTCCAGGCTTTCTAAAAGAGTTCAGCTTTAATTACCACATGAGTTCATGTTTCTCCAGAATATTCGGGATGTCTCCTTCAAGATCACCCATGTCTATGCGGTCCAGGATCTGGAACTTAAAACCTGTGTGTCTTTTATGAAGAGAAAGGTGTTTGGCTAGTGCATTATTGTTACATCCAGAGCGGATTTCTGACAGATGACATGAAATCCTTTGCTTGAGTTTATTTACAGTCTTGCCCACATAGAATGCATCACATTCATTGCACTGTGCCCTGTAAATTACTTTGTTAGTGTTACAGTCAGCCCCTGCACTGGTTTTAATGATCTTCTTAAAATAAGGGCAATAAAAACTATCACCTTGCTGTATAAATATACAAAATGTACAATTAGTTTCACATCTTTTCGTGCTTTTCTCACATGGTCTAGGTTTAAATTCAACAAAACTTCTAATATTCCTGGCCTTCCTATAAACAAATGATGGGGCTTCACCTAAGATGTTAATCAGAAAAGGGTTTCCTGTGACAATGTCCCAGTTCTCTTCAATAATATTTTTGATACTGTGATAATCCAAAGTGCATGTCAGGATGCAGCTATTTTTGCATTTGTTATTCCCTGTGGGATTACTTAACATTTTTCTACTGGGGAGGTTGAGTGAAGGTGCTTCAGTCCTTTTCAGTTCTATAATGGGTTCCAGGATGTTTTTTAACATCTGACTTTCATAGCCTCTCACTAGAAAATCATTCTCTTAAGTTGTTCAGGTTTCTCAAAAAGGGTTCCATCTCTGTGGTAATTCGAGCTAATCTATAGCCTTGGGATTTCACTACATTATACTTGTTTTTTGTAGGATGTAGACTTTTACTGTGGAATAATAAGTTAACCCTTGTTGGTTTTCTGAATAGATCAGTGGTGATTCTGTTATTGTTGGTGTCCTTGGAAATCTGCATATCTAAGAAAGTGGTTGAAGTACAGCTATGGGAAGAGGTATACTTCAGGAAGGGGGTTGTTTGATTGAGGTAAGTGATAAAATCTCCAAGCTGTAAGGTGTCACCTTCCCACACAATAAAGACATTGTCAATAAAACATAAATAGCATTTGATATGCTGCATGTAGTCTGTGTTGTTTAACACAAAGTCCTCCTCCCATTTGCCCAGGGCTATGTTAGCTATGCTGGGAGCCATGGCAGCCCCCATTGCTATACCAGTTTTTTGTTTGTAGTGTTTGCCATTGAAAGTAAAGAAATTGAAGTCCAGTACAAGATTAATGAGCTTGCTTAACTTTTGCAGTTGTGCCTGTGTACCCTGATTATGTTTCTTAAAAAACTCCACAGCTGCTGTTATACAGTAATTGTGAGGGAGCACTGTGTACAAGGATTCCACATCAATAGTTATCAAAATACTGTCAGCTTCCACTGTAATTTTTTTTATTTTCTTCAAAAAATCCATTGAATCTCTTATGTATGACTTATTCTTTTCTGCTAGAGGTTTCAGCAAGTAATCAAGGTAAACAGCTGCGGCTTCAGTAAGAGAACCTCCACTTGCTACCACCGGTCTATAAGGTGGGTCTTCTCTGTTCTTGTGTGGCTTTGGTATTCCAAAAAAGTAAGGTAAACGTGGACATGGGCTCCATAAATAATTATAAAGATTTTCAGTGATGAGTTTTTCTTCCCATAATGTGGTGAGATTAGTGTTCCATAAATCATATGCTCTTTTTTTATGTCATCCATGGCAAATAACTTATAAAATCTGTTATCCTCCAGCATGTTCTCTATCTTTTGGTTGTAGCTAGTGGTATCAGTCATAAGCAGGGTTGCCAGACGTCCCTATTTGGGCGGGACTGTCCCAAGATCAGCAGCCTGATCCCAAGTCACGCCCTGCCAGTTTAAATCCCGGCCAGCCTCCGCTTTGTTTGTTTTTTTTTTTTTTTTTGATTGTCCCGTATACCTGGCATACGGGCCAATCAAAAATTGCTAAACATGGAGCTTCTTGTGTTCCGTATTAAACACGAGAAGCTCCGTGTTTAGCGATTTTTGATTGGCCCATATGCCGGTATACGGGCCAATCAAAAATCGCTAAACACGGAGCTACTTGTGTTGAATGCGGAACTGCAATGCATTAAACACGAGAAGCTCCGTGTTTAGTGCAGAGCTACTGAGTGAGCTCAGTTCTTTAATGTGGAACTCTGTTCCGCATTAAAGAACTTTTTTTTTTTTGGTCTTCAGTTTCCAAAGACCCTTTTTTTTTTTTTTTGGTCTTCACTTCCCGTGAGAGACCTTCTTTTTTTTTTTTTTGTCCCTACCTGGGGGGCTGGAAATCTGGCAACCCTGGTCACAAGTATACCTCCTCCCTTGTCTGCCTTCATTACATGCCTGGATTTGTCATTGCCTAGCTCAAGCAATGCTTTTCTTTCTCCCTGTGTTAAGTTATAAAGTTTTTTCTTTGGAGGTTTTTTAAGCAGTTTCCTGATATCCATCTCACATTTCACTTCGAAAGCAGCTAGTGTTTGATGTAGTGGGGGACAATAGCAGCTAGAACTTTTTATAGTTTCATCAATAGGCTTATTTTCAGTGTCATTACTTTTGCCATGAAACTGTACCCTTAAGTTGAGCTTCCTCACAAGCATTTTAAGGTCTATCAGTACTTGAGCAACCTCACTCCTGCAGCTTGGTACAAAAGTAAGTCCTTTGGACAACACACTTTTTTCCTCTTCAGTCAGTGCTTTAACAGAGTGGTTCCAGATAAGTGGAACACCTGTTATTGTGGTACCTGTTGTTGTTGTTGTTATTGTACCTGTTATTGTGGCTGTTTCCTCTGTCTGAGCCTGGGACCTGGGAACAACACAGACTACATGCAGCATATCACATGCTATTTATGTTTTATTGATGATGTCTTTATTGTGTGGGAAGGTGACATCTTGCAGCTTGGAGATTTTATCACTTACTTCAATCAAACAACCCCCTTCCTGAAGTTTACGTCTTCCCATAGCTGTACTTCAACCACTTTCTTAGATATGCAGATTTCCAAATACACCAACAATAACAGAATCACCACTGATCTATTCAGAAAACCAACGGGGGTTAACTTATTACTCCACAGTAAAAGTCTACATCCTACAAAAAACAAGTATAATGTAATGAAATCCCAAGGCTATAGATTAGCTCGAATTACCACAGAGATGGAACCATTTTTGAGAAACCTGAACAACTTAGAGAATTATTTTCTAGTGAGAGGCTATGAAAGAAAGATATTAAAAAACATTGTGGAACTCATTATAGAACTGAAAAGGACTGAAGCACCTTCACTCAACCTCCCCAGTAGAAAAATGTTAAGTAATCCCACAGAGAATAACAAATGCAAAAATAGCTGCATCCTGACATGCACTTTGGATTATCACAGTATCAAAAATATTATTGAAGAAAACTGGGACATTGTCACAGGAAACCCTTTTCTGATTAACATCTTAGGTGAAGCCCCATCATTTGTTTATAGGAAGGCCAGGAATATTAGAAGTTTTGTTGAATTTAAACCTAGACCATGTGAGAAAAGCACGAAAAGATGTGAAACTAATTGTACATTTTGTATATTTATACAGCAAGGTGATAGTTTTTATTGCCCTTATTTAAAGAAGATCATTAAAACCAGTGCAGGGGTGACTGTAACACTAAAAAGTAATTTACAGGGCACAGTGCAATGAATGTGATGCATTCTATGTGGGCAAGACTGTAAATAAACTCAAGCGAAGGATTTCATGTCATCTGTCAGAAATCCGCTCTGGATGTAAAAATAATGCACTAGCCAAACACCTTTCTCTTCATAAAAGACACACAGGTTTTAAGTTCCAGATCCTGGATCACATAGACATGGGTGATCTTGAAGGAGACATCCTGAATATTCTGGAGAAACATGAACTCATGTGGCAATTAAAGCTGAACTCTTTTAGAAAGCCTGGACTAAACTACTACTGTTCAATTAAAAGTGCACTGGAACTTAGAAAATTGCCACATTGTTTACATGACTAATTGTATTTTATTTTATTTTTTTCTACAAATTGGTTTTAAATACCATTTTAAATAATTTTAAATTTAAGTGTATATTTTGTTTCCATCATCATACATATATATTTTTTTTTATTTTTATTTTTTTTCTGGTTCTCTTTTTTCCACTTTATTCAAAATTATGGTAATAACAATACTAACTAATTATGCAATTATATAGGTTTTTAGGGTTCTTGTACACAGACCTGAAGAAGTCTAGAAGGACGAAAGCGATCTTTGTTAAGAATAGGTTATGAAAATAGAAACTGATTTTTACACGGAAAATGTATATGTATATATTTATATATAATTTTTGATCGCAAGATGAACTAAGGTTGATATATTTCCAGCCATGTAGTATATTGCCTTGTATAAAATCACAGACTTAATAATCTACTTAATAATTTGGTTCAATAAGATGTAAAATTAAAGTACATTAGGGCTATATATTATTATTACAGCTACTAGGTAGGGCAGGACCAGCTCGAATGTCACACTGATGGGGGAAGGGATGTGAATTTAACATTTGTACCAATAACACTTTGTTTTACAGCACAATAGACCACTCCCATGCCTGATAAAAAGTATATATATATTTAGAAAGCTTGTGAGGAAATTATTACTCTATTTTTGTTTTACTTGATCACTTGTCTGTGTACTTAATAAAGGATTTTCGACTGGAAACAGACTGCCTGCCTTGCTTGGATTACTTTCGAATACTTAGTAATGCTGTAGAATTATATATTTTCTATTATTACTTTTTGACTTGACGAGTTTACGTTCACTACTTCTACTACTATTGTCTGATCTGATTAATATACAGTGATAAACTAGAAATATATGGACTGAAAATCTTCCACACAGAGAAGTTTCTTACACTGTTTTGTTTTTAGACCCACTACACTTTAATGGGTTGTTTTGAGACTTTGGGGATACCACGGAGATTACTTGTTCTTTATTTGACTTTTCACCCCTCCAGGAAAAAAAACATCTGTAGTACTAGTACTGATCTTTTTAATTCTGTCTGGTGTTAAAAAATGCTCTATGTAAGTATTTCCAGTTAAATATTTTCCAGTTCTGTGTGTTAGAAGTGTAATTAACTGATAGTAAGATGTTAGATTTAATTTCTTCTGTTAACTGCAATGACTGACCTTTTGTTAAGAACTGCCAGTATGATGGTTTGGGAATTGTTTTATATGTTATTAACTCTTTATACAGATTTCAAATGGAATTTTTCTTTTCACAACTATTATATATAAATTCATACAGAAATCTTACTAGATTTGGAATATCTTTAGATAAGGAATTATTAATTAATCTGCATAAATCTTGTGTGTACATTAGAATGCTTTGTAAGGTTAACCAGTCCTGTGTTGGAATATTGTAAGCAGTTTTTATCATATGTATATCTAAAACATTTACCCCCGGATTCATGAAGCTCGGCGCAAGGCCGGTGTAAGGCTTGTGCCGGCCGTGCAGCGTATAACTGGCGTAGCAGTGCCACATGCATAGTAATGAGTGTGCGCTGCAACCACAACCATGTGCATAGGGCACGTGCGCGAGTCCAGGGAGCCTAACTAGGTTGTGCTCGTAGGCATGGCCAAGTCCGCAGGCGATGAGCAACCTAAAGTGCTGACTCTTACAGGCCGCCTGCAATAGTAACCACACCTACCAGTGTCCGTGGATAATGAAACGTATGCAAAGTATGCAACATAGTACCCGTCCACACAAAATGGAGAACCAAACATAAATGCACGAAGTACAAAATGTTCCCGTGCATGGAACAAAGGATACTTGGAATACTGTGTCCGTCACGTATTGCACTGTCAGCAGTCATACCCAGTGGAGGTGTACTGCATCATGTCAGCACGCCGCAAATACACACGACTAGCCCCATGGGCATGGTCACCAGCAGTCCCACAGTGGTAGTGATAGTACACAGCTGGGCAGTCATGGCCATATACCAACCATAAAGAAACTAGACATCCCAAACACACACAAACATGTGTATAGTAAAATGTGCTAGACACAGCAACGTAACCATCACATACACATAGGATGGCGTATGCCGAATCGGAATATCCAGAAGCAGAACCCATGCATGCAAATGTAATACACAACAACCTCTTCATAGCACGTAACCCGCACCCATGTCCAAATGTCCACCTAATCCAGCTAGCAGTCTTGCGCAGCTGCACACCTACACAAAGCGGGTATACCCCATATGTAGTAGGAAGTATTGTCCTAGGCAGTGACAGGCGTGCAAATATGTACCCCACATATGTCAACATCCCATCTCAGGTACTGAAATCCAAATGGCTGCATGTGAATGTGTCGGCAGAATGCATACATCCCACGTGTGGTTACTGACCTGTCGAAACCCCATAGGTGTTCACACGCCACGGTGTCCATAACTGTACACATCTGGACAAAGCAGTATGTGCAGCCACGGTACTGATGATTAGCTATGCAGACATGCCAAACACAATACACAGGGCGGAACAGCCATCCACCAAGCAGGCCACCCCAGCAGGGTTGCCACATGCACAGATTGTCAAGGTGGGACATCACTCGTAGATATGTGTGGATCTGTATGGTAAAACACCCACGGCCAATGCAAAGGATAGAATAACACGTATATGCCAGAATGAACTGTTATTGCATAGCATGTGAATAGCTTAAGCTATCCAATATAATAGTCATGTGTACCAGATACAAAATGCCTGTAACATGCAAGTAGTAATGAAGGTAAGAAATACACTACTGTGTTAATATCACAGGACATATGGCACGTGTCAAGTGTCCACGCAGGACACAAATGTCCATAATGGGGCCTCCCCTGCAAAGAGGAACAAGTGCCAACCTCACCCCCCACTGAAGTATCGGCAGTATAAATACAACCCAATGACACACCAACACCACCGTCCAACCCATGACAGCAACAAAAGCTGGACAAAGACTAACACGATGCTTGCACAAATAGGGACACAAGTAATCGGTGCTCTCACAACCTTCAACAGGCCACAAAATAATAGTATGTACATACACATGAAATGCTGCGAAGGATGTGTGGTAGTCCCCAGTATCACAGAGGTACGTACACATGTACACTGTAACCAACTGTCACATATGTTCACTGTAACACAGCATACCTGCAGGTAATACATAGCTCAGTCGTGTGCTACATAAATATTCACGTATGAATGATGACAGGGGATAGACAATTGTGAATGGGAACAATGCACAACATGGAATATGTATGATAACCGGCACCACCCACATCATTGTATGCCAACAGCATAAGCTATTGTCAGTCGTCCAAACACCCGTGTCTGTAAACACGGATTGAATATTATAGCAATAACCCATGCCTGGGTGTGGGTAATGCTGGATATACCCACGGTTGGTGTGGTGCGGTCCCGAGGGCGAAGCCTGAGGGACCAAACAAAGGCAACCGTGGGTAAATGCAGCATTACCTACACCCAGAAGTGGGTTATTGCTATTATACCATGACATCATTTAAGAAAATAAACTATTAATTCCCTTACATAATGGCATAGTATAATGCCTGTCTGCTGCCCATCTGCAGATGTCTGGCATCAGCGGCAGTGCTGATGTACTGCGCGAGATGTCCATTGCTAATGTCAAAACTGTCTTGCTATGTTAAACCCAGTTAACATAGCAAAACACTACAAAAAAGCAACGGAGAGCTTGCTGCCCCCGTTGCTTTGTTTTACAACCTGTCTCACTATGTTAAATGTGTGTAGCATAGCGAGACTGCCTCAAAGTAAGCAACGGACATCTCCGTGGCTCATTTAAAGCTGCCACGCTATGTTAAACCCATGTAACATAGCAAGACAGGTTTTAAATACCGAGGTATACTAATGGAAATAGGTCCGGGCGACTGGACCGTTTTCCATTACTATAACACGATTTACAACGGGCATGCTGGCCAATCAGCGTGCACGGTTTGGAATAATGGGGGGTATGGTATAATAAACAAGGACAAACCGTGCCCATGTGCCTCGTCTGACATTCGTACACGGTCAGGGCAGTTCTGTACACTAGGCGGACAAGACCAAACCCAGAGCACCACAGGAACACCCTGACAATCAAAGACCCGTATGCGTTGGGGCTATAAGCCTCCATGATCTGAATATCCCTGCGGTTACGCCATATGCATCCTGGGTCAAAAGCATTAGGGAATAGGGAATGTGTAACATGTAGTACCACACTTTTCCCAGCAGGAGAATGGATGCCTGTGACGTAAGTGAGTGTGGGGGGGGTATGTTAATGTGTTAATGTAGCTATGTACCATGGGTATGCATATAAATGAGACAGAACACCAAACGTGTAGTGGTCACAGCAACCAGCCAACGTGAATGCAGTCTCGTTTGAATTACGACTATATAACATATAAATGTGAACATGTAATTAATACAGGCCACGTAAGCACACAGACTCAGTAAACATATGTAACCCAGAATACGGATATGCATGTGCGCCTGCGCGTAACCCACAATAAGGAAATGCTAGTGCGCCTGTGCGTGTGTGATCCGCTCACAGCAGAGTAACTTAATGCTGTTTCCCCCACATTAGTTATACATGTCTCAAAACTGTCAGCCTCTGAAAGTATGGAACCGGACAATGCCATGCAAAGTACTGGTACAAATAGTGAGAAACACATGATATGTGCTAAGACAAACATAGAAAACAGATAGAATAATGGGTGTGTTAGTAGCAGGGATTGACGAAGGGTATGCATTTGTAACCTGACCTACTTGTCAGAAGGTGCCACCGTAAGTCTCACATGAAATGCCAGCAAATTGCCAGATAGACACAGGTCAATGTAAAACACACCTAAGATAAAGGGTCAACCATCCGTACACTCTGCCAGTATCTGTACAGTGGAAAGGTATGGTATGGTTATAGATGTGTGTACACAGGTAATCTACAGACATTAACAAAGCAAGGTATGAAACGAGGAGTTTACATGTATATATGTACACACAACAGACCTATGTCCTGTATATATGACACATGGATATAAATATGCCAAGTAATAGATAATATGGGTAGTCAAACAGACATCCACGAATGGGGAACATACAGCAGCAGTCAAAATCACTGGCCAGAAAGTGACAGTCCAGCAAGTTCTACACTTTAAACATGCACACTGGTGTCCATTGTAGGACTCCAAAAATGTATCCATTCGCAGCACCTGCTACGATTGACGCAAAAGAAGTGACATCCGCAAATACGAATCAGCTATACATGCACTAAAAGCAGGTTCAAGGGTGATGACACATGTGTCCATGAAATGCAGGACATATGAACAGATATCCCTAGAGTGGGGAGTGCATATAAGTGCGTTCACATCCCAGTACCGCACACATTAACCATGTGTAATGTGTACCGTAGAGGGTTGCAGGCATGGGAACCTAGTATGCAGAAATGGGCCTAGGTGTTGTTTGGCAGAGAATCCGTAGGCCCGACCCGTGGGAGGGATGTGGGTATAGCACATGCCTTTATCCCCACTAATGGTGCAAAGCATCCACCGGATAATGCGGAAAGCAGGTTGGAAATATGTACAGCCCTATATCAGTGTCCTGTAGGTGATTCCCGTGGATGGACATGCGTACGACCAAGATGGTACCCATAACTGGAAAACTGTCAGAATAATGAAACACAGTAGTGATAGTACCCAGTTTCAAACCACAAACGAAGTTACACCAAAACCAGTTTATTCGATAAAGCTTTCGGGTCTACACCCTTCATCAGTATAATTTTACAACAGAAATGAGACATTTAAGTAGGAGAACCAATTAAACAAATGCTTCAGCCCAACCCACTCACTCACTAACCTAAAATTATTTAAAAGGGCAACCCCATACACGCAAGAGAATTTTTATATATACACATACAAAGAATTTAAATTCACTTTAAATACACTTTAAATATATATACACATACAAAGTATAAATGGCAGTCTGGAAATAATATGGACAATTGTATTATGGTCACTTTAGATATCACATCCCTATTCACTGTTATCCCTAATGAATATGGGGTTAATGCAGTAAGGAATTTTCTAAATAATGAAATAAAAATGCATAGTAGGGAAATAGAAACTTTATGTGCGCTTTTAGAAGTAGTATTGATGCACAATGTATTTATTTTTGATCAGAAACTATTTTTACAGCTTAAAGGTGTTGCGATGGGCACATCAGTGGCAAATACTTATGCCAATTTAGTACTATATGAATGGGAGAAAGAAGTGCTGATGCAAAATGACAACCCTCTAAATAAGATGGTAGTTTTTGCAAAAGATTTGTCGATGACTGTTTTTTGTTATGGAAAGGTACACTACTAGTACTTGAGGAATATGTGCAATACTTAAATAGTTCTACTGATTTTTTGAGATTTAAACTAGAAGCTTCTAAGGATAGTATTAACTTCCTGGATGTAACACTTTCAATAAATAACAACAAAATAACATCAAAGGTATATAGGAAAGAGGTTGACTCTTTAAGATATATAACTAAGAATAGTATGCATGCACCTCATATTTATAAAGGTGTTATGAAATCACAATTTATTAGACTGTGTAAGTTAAACACAGATGATGGTAATTTTACTGAGCAAGTTAACAGCATAGCTCAAGAGTTCCAAGCAAGTGGATACCCCCTAGAACTTATTGAGCAGGAGTTAAATAAAGTTATAATAGAAAGAGAAGGACACTATAAACCTATATTGTTAGAAGGTATGACATCTGAAAAGGATTAAGTGTATAAAGGTAAGGATTATGTAAGGTATATAACTACCTATAACCTTAATACATATAATGTGAATGCTATATTAAGGAAACACTGGCCTATACTGTTAGCTATGCCTGAGATTCAATCTATAGTAGGAAGTAAACCTTCTTTGGCATATAGAAGTGCAGAAACTTGAAAACAAAAGCTTTGCTATAAAGATTTCAAGAGTAAACCTACAACTCAGAAAGAGATAGGCACAAGGAAATGTTATAATTGTTCATGCTGCAATGATTTATTTGAGGGTAGAGATTATTTTGAACATCCTACTGATGGACAGATTTATAAAATAAATACACTGACCACATGTAATGTAGAAAAAATTGTATATTTAGCATCGTGTTTAGCCTGCACTTCATTTTATGTAGGCAAAACTACTAGAAAACTCAAAGAAAGGATAATAGAACATGTCAGACATTAGAAGAAAGCTACAAACTAATGCTTTAAGTAAGCACATTATGGAAGAATGAAGTAATCATATATTCAAGTTTAGGGTATTGGCAGCAGTCAATATCAGTATAAGAAAGGGAGACATTAATAACCTCCTAGAATTAAAGGAATTGGAATGGATCATTAGGCTCCAAGCAGACGTGAGTCCAGGTTTGAATAATGCTGTGAATTTAAAACCCTTATTAGTGAAGAAGCAAAGAGAAAAATTATGAAGCTATTAGCTATAATAAGAGGGCATTATTTTATTTTTATTATCTCTTAGGTATAAATATATGTTTAAATTTATTTGAATAATGTGAATCATGCATGTACGTGTTGTATGTATATATGTGTATATATTTTAAGCTATTTTAAGATATATTTAAAGTGAATTTAAATTCTTTGTATGTGTATATATAAAAATTCTCTTGCATGTATGGGGTTGCCCTTTTAAATAATTTTAGGTTAGTGAGTGAGTGGGTTGGGCTGAAGCATTTGTTTAATTGGTTCTCCTACTTAAATGTCTCATTTCTGTTGTAAAATTATACTGATGAAGGGTGTAGACCCGAAAGCTTTATCGAATAAATTGGTTTTGGTGTAACTTAGTTTGTGAAACTGTCAGAATAACACAGCTGCAGTAAGGCATAGTACAGGAAATACAGATAGGGACTATATTATAAATTCCCCAGACAAAGTCAGACCGTTGTGCGAATACTGGCGTAGCCATGAATACGGATGTTATGAGTGTCACTAATCATGCAATGGAAATAGCGGTCACCATCACCTACCGCACAGTCCGTAATGCCCAGACAGCAATCAGCTAGGAAGGCACATCACTATGTGAAATGTAACAAGGGCAAAGGCCGAACATCAGGGCGTGTACACATAATGACAACATGTCAAGGGTATGAAGGAGCTAACCTGTCCAAAACACATGTACTGAACCGGTGATACTAGGCGGACAGGTGAAAAGATAGACAGCAGGACAAATGTGCAAACATGTATAAGTCATACCCCGGAAAATGTGAATGACAACGTATGCCCCGCGAAGGTCAATGTGGAAGGTAATCAGACACAAAGGTAAAGTGTCCCCCAGGGTATCATGACGTGTCAACATAAAAATTACCAGGCCCCCATAGTCGTACGTGAGCCCCGCCACTGACGGAAAGCGCAAATACAATGCACACATATGGTACATGAAAGAACAATTAGTGTGAATAAGCAGATGTAGACCTGTGTGAGGAATACAACTGTCTGCGTGGGTGTGTCGTGCAAATACAAAGTAATGTCATGTGGTCTGTCATGCCGCCATACACTGTGTGTGTATTGTAGTCAGGCAGTAGGTATGTTGTATCAGACACATACTCTGCAACTGCACAGATGTACGCAGACTGTGTAGAAGTATGCCTCATATGTCTGCTGTGTTCCACATAACAGTAACAGTCCGGCACCCTCATGATAACTGACGACAGGAAACAACGACAAACATGCGATGAAGACACCAAATCAGACAGAAATGCCATACACATGCATAACATATCACTGTGCCCACTATCAATGTTTCTAAGAGCAACATGTCATGACTGGCCCTGAGTGTCCCACTATCACATAAGGCCTTGTCCAGATATACGCTCCTTGAGGTGGAGTGTTATGAACAGACACAGATACATGTGTGTGGAAACATTATTATCCACTGCAAGAAGATGAAATGTGCCGCAGTAGTAGGGGCAGTACTGTCCGCAGGTATGTGCTGAAATGCACATTAAACAGCAGTCTACATGAATTACCTATATTGGCGACACCTGCACAGATGATTATAGTGGGATATACACACAACCATGCACACAGCTCAGATAGACATACACACACCATAAACAGGCAATGATACACAAAGTCTATGGTATGCAGTACAGTGACAGTACAGCAAGGATAGCTGTCTGCCAAGATATACAGCAGATGTCTGTAGGGTGTGTAACACCTCCCGGAACATGGACGTTGCATGGACAATGTTTGGATTTGCATCGTACCACATTGCTATGTGTAAGCTGTGCAAATATGCGATACATGGGACAGACAGCTGTCCATGCAAGAGCAGCGCTATGGGCATAAAATATGTATATATATATATATATATATATATATATATATATATATATATACATCGAGAGAGATACAGACAGACACATGTGGCAAGTCCGGTAGTGGAACCTACACATCACTACCCTATCACACCACAGCAGGACGCACGTAGAGAACACGCTACGGAGGTCGCTAACCACAGCAGACACACAGGCAGAACACTAGCTGCGTCTCAACATCCGCAAACACAGAGATGTCAGCAGGATATATGTGTGTTGCGAAGCATCTAAAACCATAACCTACGAACCCATGCGGCTGGGAGCATAGACACACACACACACGCACACACACACACACACATCTGGCAGGCATGGGAATTGACCTTACACCTACCTACCCTATCGCACGACAGTATGACACAATTACAGAACGCGCTACTCGGAGTACTGAACACAGCACTGTCAGAGGCATACGTCTAGGTGGGTGACATCATCCGCAAAGGAATAGACGCTGATAGCAAATGTATGTGTTGTGAGGCATCTAAAAGCATCACTGTCTCCAGAGGGAGCTGGAAACACACACACACACACACTTGGAAGGGCCGTGAGCGGAACCTACACCTACCTACATGAACACACTACAGCAAGATGCATTTACAGAACGTGCTACCGAGATTACTAAGCACAGTACTGTCAGAGGCATACTTCTAGGTGGGTGACATCATCCGCACAGAAATAGACGCTGATAGCAAATGTATGTGTTGTGAAGCATTACTGTCTCCAGAGGCAGCTGGAAACACACACACACACTGGGAAGGGCCGAGAGTTGAACCTACACCTACCTCCATGAACACACTACAGCAAGATGCATTTACAGAACGCGCTACCGAGATAACAAAGCGCAGCACTGTCAGAGGCATACTTCTAGGTGGGTGACATCATCCGCAAAGGAATAGATGCTGATAGCAAATGTATGTGTTGTGAAGCTTCTAAAAGCATTACTGTCTCCAGAGGCAGCTGGAAACACACACACACTGGGAAGGGCCGGGAGTTGAACCTACACCTACCTAAATGAACACACTACAGCATGATACATTTACAGCATGTGCTACCGAGATTACTGAGCACAGCACTGTCAGAAGCATACTTCTAGGTGGGTGACATCATCCGCAAAGGAATAGACGGTGATAGCAAATGTATGTGTTGTGAAGCATGTAAAAGCATTACTGTCTCCAGAGGTAGCTGGAAACACACACTGGGAAGGGCCAGGAGTTAAACCTACATCTACCTACATGAACATACTACAGCATGATGTATTTACAGAACGCGCTACTGAGATTACTGAGCACAGCACTGTCAGAGGCATACTTCTAGGTGTGTGACATCATCCGCAAAGGAATAGATGCTGATAGCAAATGTATGTGTTGTGAAGCATCTAAAAGCATTACAGTCTCCAGAGGCAGCTGGAAACACACACACTGGGAAGGGCCGGGAGTTGAACTTACACCTACCTACATGAACACACCACAGCAAGATGCATCTACAGAACGCGCTACCAAGATTATTAAGCACAGCATTGTCAGAGGCATACTTCTAGGTGGGTGACATCATCCGCAAAGGAATAGACGCTGATAGCAAATGTATGTGTTGTGAAGCATCTAAAAGCATTACTGTGTCCAGAGACAGCTGGAAACACACACACACTGGGAAGGGCCGGGAGTTGAACCTACACCTAGCTACATGAACACACTACAGCATAATGCATTTACAGAACGTGCCACCGAGATTACTGAGCACAGCACTGTCAGAGGCATACTTCTAGGTGGGTGACATCATCCGCAAAGGAATAGACGCTGATAGCAAATGTATGTGTTGTGAAGCGTCTAAAAGCATTACTGTCTCCAGAGGCAGCTGGAAACACACACACACACTGGGAAGGGCCGGGAGTTGAACCTACACCTACCTAAATGAACACACTACAGCATGATGCCTTTACAGAATGCGCTACCGAGATTACTGAGCACAGCACTATCAGAGGCATACTTCTAGGTGTGTGACATCATCCGCAAAGGAATAGACACTGATAGCAAATGTATGTGTTGTAAAGCGTCTAAAAGCATTACTGTCTCCAGAGACAGCTGGAAACACACACACACCGGGAAGGGCTGGGAATTGAACCTACACCTACCTACATGAACACACTTCAGCAAGATGCAGTTACAGAATGTACTACCGAGATTACTAAACACCGCACTGTCAGAGGCATACTTCTAGGTGGATGACATCATCCGCAAAGGAATAGACGCTGATAGCAAATGTATGTGTTGTGAAGCGTCTAAAAGCATTACTGTCTCCAAAGGCAGCTGGAAACACACACACACACACACACACACACTGGGAAGAGCTGGGAATTGAACCTACACCTACCTACATGAACACACTACAGCATGATGCATTTACAGAACGCGCTACCAAGATTACTGTGCACAGCACTGTCAGAGGCATACTTCTAGGTGGGTGACATCATCCGCAAAGGAATAGACGCTGATAGCAAATGTATGTGTTGTGAAGCGTCTAAAAGCATTACTGTCTCCAGAGGCAGTTGGAAGCACACACACACTGGGAAGGGCCGGGAGTTGAACCTACACCTACCTACATGAACACACTACAGCATGATGCATTTACAGAACGTGCTACCAAGATTACTGAGCACAGCACTGTCAGAGGCATATGTCTAGGTGGGTGACATCATCCGCAAAGGAATAGACGCTGATAGCAAATGTATGTGTTGTGAAGCGTCTAAAAGCATTACTGTCCCCAGAGGCGGCTGGAAACACACACACTGGGAAGGGCTGGGAATTGAACCTACACCTAACTACATAAACACACTACAGCATGATGCATTTACAGAATGTGCTACCGAGATTACTAAGCACAGCATTGTTAAGAGGCATACTCCTAGGTGGGTGATATCATCTGCAAAGGCAAGGATGCTGATAGGGAATGAATACAGAGTGAGCGGTCACACAGCATGTTACTATCCCAAGGTGGATGTACAGTAACACGGCAGTGCTGCACTCGGGAATACTAACTATCTATGGAGCACTACATCACGAAATGGATACGGGATGCACCACAGACAGTACACCCTTTGAGAGAGCAACCAGTGTGTATGATGTAGGCATCCATTGTGGCATAGCAACTACATATAATTCGCCTGGATGGCCACCATGGCTATGCAGGATGTCATTGGCCATGGCTACATGCCTAGTATCAGACGTCGGTGCCGAATGTACTGTGTGTCCATGCATGGCGTACTGGGCATGCTCACACACTTAGCATTTGCAAAGTGCAAACATGCATACACATGGAGTGTAATCATGAAAGGGCAGAGTGTGGAACGTACTGTGTGTCCACCTACACAACAGCAAACCGGGCATGCTCAGACACTTAGCGGTTGCAAAGGGGAAACATACATGCACACGGGATATAATCACAGAAGGGCGCAGTGTGCAATGTACTGTGTGTCCATCTACACAACTGCTTACTGGGCATGCTCACACACTTAGCATTTGCAAAGTGCAAACATGCATACGCATGGAGTGTAATCATGAAAGGGCAGAGTGTGGAACGTACTGTGTGTCCACCTACACAACAGCAAACCGGGCATGCTCACACACTTAGCGGTTGCAAAGGGGAAACATACATGCACACGGGATATAATCACAGAAGGGCGCAGTGTGCAATGTACTGTGTGTCCATCTACACAACTGCTTACTGGGCATGCTCACACACTTAGCATTTGCTACGCGCCGTCCAGCATGCAGACGGAGTGTACACACTGCAGGTCACAGTAAGGTAAACCTGTCCACATGCACAGGGTGGTCACACATGCAGTTACTCGTACACACACAGATGACATCACAGGCATCACGGGTGCAGGTCAAACATGTACACACTGCAGTGAACACTGTAGCTGCCATACCAGCACCATGTCATTGGTGCAGCAGTAAGCCTCACAGTCCAACAACAGCATGTGACATATGTCCACAGGTCTGTATAGCAGTGTACACTGGTTATGCAGAGTACACATGTACTAACAATGATCCAACATGTGTGATGTAGTCCACCCATATCAGTATACATGGACAGGTCGGCTCCACACATACCACGGCCCTGACACAGCTGTGGCACATGACTGCTGCTGTACCAGAGTGAACCAACGTCCGGATATGTCATACATGTGATTGTCTGGATGTGTGCATGGACTGCACACATGACACATACAAAGCCTGTGATGTACCACATGCATAACACTGGCGTACGCGGTGCTATACACATGAATGGAAGGTGGACCCATGTCTGTGGAATGCTCCCACTACAGGGTGTAGCGGTGTTGACTGGGACACATACCCTTGTACTGTTTGCCTGTGACAGCTGTGATACCATACCACAGTCCATGTTTTATGTATATCAACACACATGTCAAAACATAGCAATGCATACACACATGGCAACAGGAGACACATGTGACACGTGTACTGTGCATGGAGCAGCCATGCATGAGCAGTGGCCGATGTCCATAACATAGTTGCAACACCCTATCACATGCATACCCATCATAGGGGCCGTTATATGGTGGCATAGAAACAGCACGTATGGAGGTATGTGTGTACATCATGTGTTTAAACACCTGTCTACATGCATGTGTGCAGGTGGTGGCTCACAGGTGTGTCACACACCATCCTACCCTGCCATGTGCATACAGTATGCTATGTCGCTGTTACATGACAGTGCTGACATAATGCATACCCAGCGGTCAGGTGTCATCGACTGTATGTCACATGGCAACTGTAACACCTACCACCTCCCAAGTGCATATATTGGCACATCTGCTGGATACAGTGTTGGTACACATAATGCACTACATACCGCTGCATGCCTGTACACGTATCATATGGCGGGTGTAGTATTCCCAGCACTGACATGTGTGCATGAATGTGTGCCCATGTATGCCACATATCGGGGGGAATATGTCCCATGTGCTACACATCCCTGTACACCATTGTAGAGATCTGTACATACCTCAGTGTGGGGTGCATGGATTTGGATGGTGCAGTACATGCAACACATTGTCTCTCCGTGTATACATGTGTGGTCACCACAATGTGTGTGTGTCAACATGTTTGTATGTCTGCTGCTTGGTGTGAGGGTGTATGCAACTATACTGTTGTGAACGGACACTAACCACACAGGGTGACCATCCCATACTGGTGCTGCATTGCACAACCCTGTCGATGCCATAGGTGTGAGCCATACTGGCCACCTGTGCAAGTCCACCCCCTGTGACATGGCGTGTGGGTGCATAGTATTGTGAGGGTGCTGACCACACAGGCAGGTGTCCCCATCTGCACACTATGGGGTGTGTGTCATAGTGGTGTATACCCCACGATTGTGACCATATTCCTGTACTGTTACAGGGTCCTACTGCTGCACAGCATGCCCCACAGCTGACAGGTGACACCTGAAGTCAGTGGCCAGCACGCTGTGTATGACACCTGCACCATGTCACCATACCTGTAGTGTGTCCTGCTATGTATGTGACATCTCTGCCCACTGTAGCCTGTGGCACCGACCACATGCATCAGGTGCAGTATATGTGCGGACATGTGTGTCATGTAGGTGTCCAGGCAGGTTGTGGGTACATGTAGTCTGCTGCTATTGCCAGATGTGCCTGTGGGTAATCCACAGCTACACGTGGGGGACCGATAACAGTGCTCCCTGTAGGCACATGCGAGTACACCATAGGAGGGATTCAGGTTATCAGAACCAACATGGTGCTACACATGTAACCGTCACACATACCGTGAACACATCACAATGCATGCTGCACCTGCACTACATGGTATGTCTGCTGCATGTTGACAGTACACAACCCACGTCACATACGCATCTGTCAGTTTTCCAACACAACCACTGCAACATACACATCCCACGCTATGCGTACCAAAGGCAAGCGTCCAGTCTGGTGGACCCCAGCCATAAACAAACTCTACAACAAAAGGAGAAAGCTACTACAAGATAGAGCAAAATCCTTAAAAGGTAAGACACCGCTGATCACTATAAGTAAAGAGCTAAGAGCTCTCATAAAATCATCCAAAGCTAATTTTGAGAAAAAAATAGCTAAGGACTCTAAAGACAACCATAAGGCATTCTTTAGCTATGTCAGAAACCTAGGAGGAAACTCCCAGATATGCTCAGAATTATTTCAAAATGATGTGAAGATTACTGATCCTACAGACATTGCCAACATACTGGCTGAAAGGTTCAGTGCAAACTTCTCCCCTCCCCTAAAGGAGAGATATCTATACCAAATGATTGTAGCCCCCAAACATCTCTAACGCCCAGGTGAGAATTGCTCTCCAAGGCAAAGAACACAGCATCCATGGGACCTGATGGTGTCCCCGGCTGTGTGCTCCATGAACTCAACGAGGAATTAAACCCACAGTTAGGACAGCTGTTTAATCTTAGTCTCACCTCTGGATACGCACCCAGGAGTGGCGACAGCGACTGTGGTCCCACTCCACAAAGGCGGTGCCTCCACCGACCCTGGAAATTACCATCCCATTAGCTTGACAAGCCTTATCTGCAAAGCCATGGAGAGGATCATAATGGATCTCATAAATAAAGACATAGGGAACTTGCAGACTTTGGATCCAACCCAGTTTGGCTTTGTCAAAGGCAGATCATGCCTTCTAAACTTGGTTGACTTTTTCGAAACAGTCACCAAGGCCATTGACGAGGGAAAGGCAGTCCATACAGCCTACCTAGACCTGGCGAAGGCTTTTGATACAATACCTCACTCGGGTATCATTGAAAAACTCATCAACTTAAATGTAAACCCATACATTACAAGATGGGTTGCAAACTGGCTAAGTGACAGAACCCACAGGGTCAGAGTTGCTGGCACCATGTCAGACTCAAAGCCTGTCACAAGTGGTGTCCCACAGGGTTCAGTCCTGGGCCCACTCTTGTTTGGCATCTACTTTTCTGAAGTACAAGCAAACACAGGAGGGTTATGGCTGACAAAGTTTGCAGATGACTGCAAACTGGGCGCTGTAGTTGAAAACACATCCGACACAGATATCCTTCAGAAGGGTCTCACAGAAACGGATAACTGGTGCCAGAGCCATGGCCTAAAGTTAAATGCCAAGAAATGCATAGTCATACCCTTCGGGAAAAATAAGGTTATCCCTAGCTACCATATAGGTGGCAATCCCCTGAACACAGAAGAAGTTATTAGGGACCTGGGAACCCAGGTTGACAGTAGCCTTTCATTCGACACTCATATTGCTAAAGTAGTTAGGAAGACCTTCTACATTGCCCACCTTATCATGAAGGGATTCACATCTAGATCAAGGGAAGTCATAGTCTCCCTATACTCATCACTCATCAGATCAATGATTGAGTACAATTCCCCATTCGGAATGTATCTGACCCGACACTTGCAGCAGCTGGAGAGGCCACAAATGTTCCTCACCAAAAGGATAAAGGGTCTCAAAAATCTGTCTTATGCTGCCCGACTGAAAGAACTCCAGTTATATTCAGTTGCTTACCGCTTGCTCAGAGGTGACCTATGCCTGACATACAAGGCCATGTCAAACCCAGATTTGATAAACATGCTTCATCTCAAAAAATCTAGATCCCTCAGAGCCACAAGGGCGGGAGACTTAAACCTCGACACGGTTATTAATAGGACGTGCTGGAGGGATAGATTCATCACCCAAAGACTCCCTATGCTGTGGAACAAAATCCCAGTTTATGTGAGGCAGAGCACCTCGCTGGCCTTGTTCAAGAGGAATCTTGACCAATGGATGGGAGATCGCAGATACACCCCAGAGGTTACCTCAGTGTCACTGCTCGACAGAGGCACAGCAAAATAATGGGCATAGTTTCTCCAAACTAAAGGGGTGGCGTAAGCCACAAAACTATGGGCTAGGCTTATAAATGCCCTCGGGCAGATAGCCTAGTATGAACCTATGAACCTATGAACCTATGCATACACAGGTATCACATACACCTCTCACTATCCTGTCCACCCTGTGCATCAGAATATATTTGCATAACCCTGCACCGATGGTGTGGATGACAGGGATGCGGCAGAGGCTTCATCATATGCACAGGGTGATATGTTTGCCAGGGGCATAGGCTGCACCAATGGATAACATCATGTGTGTGTGTAAGGACCGGTGAGTTTACTGGACATGTCTGTGCAGAATGCATTTAGATGTGGTGGAGCCCTACAGTTGTGTCTGCTGTGTATGGGTATGTGTGCACACAATTCAGCCATATGTGATGCCTACATGGGGTATAATTGACAGCCCCAGACTGTACAGTGCAGTTTGTACAGCTCACTGTGTCCGTCCGCGGCCACGTGACCTGTGCATGCCTGGGGTTGCACGGGCACTACCAGGTGGAGGTATAGAGTGGCTACTGTCTGATGACACATGTCCGCTGGAACTGTGTCCACGATGAGACCGGCCAGGGCCACGTCCACTTGGCCTGCTGTGTCCTGGTGTGGACAGTGCAGCACCAGCTGCACTGCTACTGCTACCGGCACTATGTGAGTGGGCATGAGAGGTGGCACGCACACGTCGACCTACACTAGGTGGTGTTGCTGGCCTATGCCTACGTGTCCTACGCCTCACCCCTACCAGGTGTTCCAGCACAGACAACTCACGCTCGCGGATTGCCATGCCTCGGTCGAGGATTCCAACCATTTCACCTAATCGCCTATCCAGTACATTAGCAATCTGCTGTTGAGCATTCGCCAATGACTGGATGTTGTCATTTAGGGTATGGATTGCAGCCCTCTGCAGCCTCTGCCCTTCTTGGTTCTGCCATTCTGCATGTGCCTGTGCCGCCATTACAGTCTGGAACATGCATCTGGTGATACCAGCTGCTGCGCCCTGTACTGCAGGTGCATGTCTGCCAGAGGTCCTCCTACGAGCAGCACCAGCCACATGCCTGTGTGGCACATCACCAGTCATTACACTGGCAACATGGTGTGTAGTCACACCTTCTGTAGCCACCACACATTCCTGTTCAATGCCAACAGACGCTGACTGTCCTTCCTCTATGGGCAACGGTGATGTGGTATGTGTTGGCATCAGAACCCTGTGCGGGATGAGGGGAAATAGGTGGGATGGTAACCAATGGTGCAGATTCTGTCCCTGACAACCCTGCCTGTACCTCATGCATATGGTCATCACCGCTAGTATCTGTGGGGACACTAACATCAGATGGACCGCAGGAGGGTAACGCACCTACACCACCTGTGAATGCAAAGACATACTGTAAGTTACATTACACACAGACACACACACAGAGACAGACACACACACATACAGACACACACAGACACACACACAGACACACAGACACACACACACACAGACACACACACACACACACAGACACACACACACACACAGACACACAGACACACACACACACACACACAGACACAAACACACACAGACACACACACAGACACACACAGACACAGACACACACACAGACACACACACACACACAGGCACACGCACACACACACACACACACACACACACACACACACACACACACACACACAGACACACCATGCATGTGATATTTCAGATGGCATGCAGCATTCCTGCACTACAGCACAGGGAATGCAGCTCAGACATTAATACTGTTAGTATGCATACCACCCTGGGGTGCACACTACATCAAGCAGGTGTCATATCAGTAGGCATGCAGTACACACAATTATGGTAGTTTGCATGCATCACCGTGATACACCATGTGGCCACAAACAGGTTCACAGTACACATGGCTGACGTTACCTTGACATGTAATCCGCTGACATGTGCAGTAACATGTATACATGTGTGACACAATGGTGTCCCGCCACATGCACCGCATCATAATGGGCTTCACAGTGCAGTGTTGTGTGTACAGCCTACAGATAGAATGCATGTTTAGCAAATATGTATGTGCAGGTGTGGTTAGTGTGAGCCGTGTACATAGCTATACAGTGTGGAGTACAGACACTGTGCCACTGCATGGCAACATGATGCATGTATGTTGCTGTGCAATGCATAACATGGATGCATTGCATTGCCATGACTGCAACACAGTCATGCTGTTCCACAGCACATATATGGTAGACATTGGTGACACCTCCGGTGGCTGCAGACAGGCATACCGGTTGCCCGGTGTAACACATCAAATGTACAGGTGGTCCACTACGGATATGATTGCACTATGTGTGGGCAATGTGCAACGGGGTCTATCCACATCAGACGTACTGTGTGGCAACATGCCTGTGGCTATCATCCATGGCCATGTGTGAACGGGTCTTGGACAATTGTGTGTGATGGGCATCTTGTACACATGTCTCTGGTGTCCCATGTGACATACACCCATACATGTCAGAGGTGTCACAATCCACAGGGCTATGCAGACAACAGTGTGGATGTTTGTTATGTCGGGTGTAGGTCATGTGATGGTGTGACAATGTTGCAGACAGAACACCACAAGCTTGGGACATGTCGGGTGGCATGTCACAATGTGTGCACACAATGCAGGGGCATATGTCACATTGGTGACACCTGTGTGCTGCCCAGATCACTGCTCATTGTGTGGTACTGTGTGCATACCACGAATGTTGTTCCAATGCATACTACATATGCATCCATTGTAGAACACCTCCACCGTTGTATGCATAGCTGACCGCACATATCACATTGACAGGTACTGTGGTTTCATGCCGGTGTATAATAACGGTTGTATCTACTGCACACGGGTGGCATGTGTGTGTCTGGTGGTGCAACCTGTATAACGTGACTGGAACAAAACCCAGGTGTGTATGTTATACCTGGCCACATGGCAAATAACTCTACACTATAACATGCCTGATACTGACAACAGTCTCACCTGCGATGGACCCATGTCTGTGCGACATGCCAGAGGTACCTGTATAGGGGCGACACAACAGTATAAACATTATCCATGACTGTATGACAGCCACAGTTCGCACTGTGCATGTGACATCATGTACCTGTGTGATAGCATATGGTATGCACACGTCTGCATACACAACGTAGCATACTGTAGTATGCGGCTTGTGTGCCCATATACCTGGCATGTGTTGTTACTTTACATGATGTACAGTGACACCTGCAACTACAGTGGATATCATACTCATATGCAGGACTGACTTACCAGGCAACTCCAGGCTCATTGGTTGGGAGACACCCACCTCCACGATGGCGGCTAGTGTTTCTGCATGCTGTTCCCTGGGTGTCCCCAGACTGGCCAGTAGCTCCTCTGTGTGTGTGAGTGGGGGCTGGGTTGGTGGCCCACCACCTGTTCCACCTTGTTCTCTGGCGATTGCAGTGGCACGCTGTTTCGCATGCCGTATGAGGTCCGTGCAGTGCCGGCGTACCTGCTGGTAGGTGCGGTTGTTGTCACCCACGTCATTCACCCTCCTACGTATATCCTGTCACAGGTCATCCCGCTGCTGCGCTTGCTGTGGCACATGGCTGAACAGCACGTCATAGTTGTCATGGAGCAATGGTATGATGACTTCATCCTCCTGGCGGCTGATGGCTGGGAGTCATGAACGTGGCATTATCTGTAAGACATAATGATGGTGACAGGTCACATTCACACTGATGTACTGGCATACCGCTGAACATACATTGCTATGACATGTACGACATCTGCACAGTAATCTCTGAGACGCATCATGACACTGACACAGCTGATGTATTGCTGTCACACCTGGCACACCGTTATGCAGTGGATATCATATCATATCTCTGTGTCAACTCATCACACTGTACATACTCCATGTAGATGGTAACTTGCTGTGGACATGTGTACCTGCCTGCACATGTGTTCTTACCAATCTGCACTTGGCCCGATGTGTCCACAGTACTACTGTTCACCTGGATGCTGTGTATATGTCACATAGCATCACAGACACAGCCGTTATGGATGTCAGCAGTGGCACTGCACACATACACATGGACACCTGTACATGCATGTGTTTTGCCATATACATCTACTCAGCACTGTACAGGTGTTGAACATCTTGCCACGGCTCGCCTGTATTGCACATGTGATACACATGGGACAATGTCTAATCATATGACATTTGCAGGGATGGTCAAACATAGCATGTGCGCGCACGTTTTACATGCTGTCACACAGCAATTGTGACACCACAAGGTGCATCAGTGCCACATTACTGATCCAGTCAGGTGATAGTGCATGTGCCATGTGGCCATCGCACCATGTATGACTGTGATGGCACGTGCAGCCTTGATGCACAGGGTTGCATGGTATGGCAGGGTATATCACATATATGGCACAGGGATGTGTCCAACCTGTGGAATACCAGTACTGGGATGGTAGCTGTCCATTCCATATGTCATTTATATGGGTATATGGACATGTCGTATGTCCATCAGCATGGTGTGGACAATGTCCTTCTGCAAGGTAGGCAGCATGCTGCATGGTGGGGGTGTGTATGGTGCATGCTGGTATCGCACATCCATGCATAAACATTACCCCTGACAGGTGCTATGTGCTGTAATATTGTTCAACACAGTGCTGTATATGCCTGCACGGTGATATCCCGTGCACATGGATGGTACCCCGACCTGACATGGGTACCTCATATGTCTACATCCAGTGCCTGCTGTCACCACCATGTCGGCGGGTGCACCGCACAGCACCATCCCTTCCACAGTGACCATGGTGTTGAGCACAGCCTAGGTATTCATTTATGGGGACAGGGATGTTCACATAGCGGTGGCAATGCTGGTATCATCCATCAGACCATACACTTATGACACACACCTCACACACACAGCCCATTCACTATGTTGTTCGCAACACTGACACAGCTATACTGCTAGGCCAGGTCCATTCCCAGCCATACATACACAGATGCATAACATTTCTCTCTGTGGCATGGGCTACAGTGATGGTGGGGTTCAACACATACCGTGTTCGACTGTAGCTGGCGCTGATGTTCTGTGCACATGTCAACACATTAACCCTGTTCTACTGTAGCCAGTGGTGATGTGCTGTGCACATGTCAATGCTGCACATTGTGTTGATGTCTGTCTGTCAACAGGCCACTGGTGGAACACGCAAGGGTATTTGTAATCAAATATACATGCCGCCCTGTACAGCTGTACTGCTAACATCTCAGGTGCTAATGTGTCATGGACATGCACACCTTACCCGGAAAGGTGATAGTGCATTGCCACCCGTACTCATCACCTCTTGTGGGTTGCTATTATCCAACACCCTATTTGTATTGTATGTTCAAGCTATGCACCTGTGCAGGACATGTGAACATGTAATGAGCTACTGTGTACCTTTGCACCCATTGCACAACATGTCACACAGGTACACTGGCAGTCATACACTTCACAGCTTGCTGAAGGTACGACAGGTGTTGTACACACTTAACACATATCCTGTGGGACATGGTCGTATGTACAGGCATGTCCAACCGTCACGTACCAGTGCTACCCCTATATGATGGATATGTCGTACATGTGGCAATACAGCAACTGTCACATGTACTTGTGCAATGCCCCCCTACCAACGTACAGCGGTACTGCCTGTGGGAGATGTGCTTCTGCATCCATGCTGTGCCCATAGCTGTCGGTTGTACATCATTACGTGCAACGTACCTCATTTGGTGTTCTAACGGGTGCATGTTCATCACGGCTCCACATTGGAAGGGTCTGTCACACAGTCATTGCTGTACACGGTTTACATGCCAGCCATGGCTTACTAGATGGGAATCATTGTAATTCATTGGGATATCATATTTATACATTGGAGCAGCGTATTCCAGCCATCATATACCCTTCCTAGATGACACTGTTAGTCAGCCAGTAGTAGGTGTTCTACGATCTGCACATTAGTCACACAGTACGAGGGCTACTGTTACCCATTCTGGGGACAGGGTGCTGACAGCTGTGGATGGGGGTGATGCTGTCGACAACCATGACTGCACCTAACGGTCACGTCTGGATGGGTAACATTCACAACACACACCTACCATCACATAGTACCACATCATCTACAACAATGGACATTCCTGCAAGAACAATGTATGCAATATGTCTGTATGACCACTGTAGGCACCACTGGTGGCCCCCAGCATGGCAGCCAACATCACCAGTGTATATCCCACAGACTCATGGGTTACACCATTCACAACACACCAGTCATGGATGACTCTGTTGTGAATCACAATGCAGTTCCACACATCATGTTACACAAGGCATCATGCACTGAGATGTTGCGGACGGGTGAACACCTCTGCAACTCAACATACACACACATGACACATCACCTGGTACAATATATCTCTCATACATCATGTTATTGTGACTGCCCTGTGATGGCAATACACAGACTACGTGTACTGGGACATGCATTGGCTCACCGGTGTTATAGCCCTCTGGGTGGGTGTCTAGCCATGGTGTACAGTCAGCAGTGGTCTGGACATAGGAACACTGTACATTGACCTACTGTGTCACTGCAACTGTTGCCTATGCTCCTACTGTTATTGTACAGGCATGTGGTATCTGACCGCTATGACAGTCCAGGTCAAACACAATGCTGTGGCACTCATGACCTGCAGCCATCGGCCTGGGGTGTAGAGCACACATGTACATCTTCACATGCTATACTGCCTCTCTGGCAGTTTCACATAACTGTCACCGGCAGGGCTGTAACTGGCAGGCATGGCATGGGGTCATGTGGAACAATGCTTGCATCTTCCACTGTGATGCACACAAGCGAAGCACACACACTATTGCTCCACTCACATATCTCTGTGATGACTGGGACCTGCCTCCATGCTCTGCGCAGCACACCTGTGATTACAGATGGTACACGGACCGTACCTTCCAGGCACATACCTGGACCGGAACACCCACAGATGAGGGGTTCACACATCACACAGTGTTTTGCACACATCCTGGATAGTTGCTTAACACAATGCATCATAGGTGCTACATGTGCAGATAACCGTGTTTGTGACCGCTATACACATTGTAACACACGACAGAGTCGACAGTGTACACCACAGGTTACATACCGTCTGTGTTGTTATAGTGTACATTGGGCCTCAGACAGCTACTACTGCTGTGTACTGACAGTAACCCACACTTCCCTGGGATAGACACCCATGTACCTACACATGCTTGAGTCATGCACTCCACTCAGCTGGATGAAACAATACACAACACATACCATACCTACACTACCCTTAGCATGAACACTACCTCCATGTGACTGGTGTGACACACCTGGGGTTATCCCCTCTTTGGTGGATTCAACACATATGCTACACGGCCTTGCTAGCCACACCCTGGAAACACACCCATTACAGCATACACGGAACATGTGCACTACAGCAACTACTACAGACGTCTGCTGACAGCAGTTGTTAACATCATGACACCCAAGCAGATGGACACTGCACATACATATGCTGACACATACCACAGTGCGCTTCAGTAGCATGTACACAATTGCAGGAATCATGCTATTCCACACAGAGACATGGCGGTACTGACCAGTTCACAGACACCACTGTGGTGGTCATGTTCCATGCACATATGATGTACAACCACATGTACAGGCTGTTGCACAGTGGTGTACATTCACATGTGTGGGGTGCATCACTTGTCAGCCATGGTGGGTCCTCGAGGTCCATCATCACATACTCCAAGGCTAGCTACCTAAAAATGACTGCCGCACATTGCGGTGTGGGGCCTCAGGCATTGTGGTGGTATGTCAGTATTCTTTGGCAACATCCACATCTGATGTCACATACAATAGTCACCCAAGCATTGCAGACCGAGCTAATGTTGGCAACGTGCCAGGCGATGGCGTACTTACCGACAATACACCCTCTCACTCACTACAGGGTCGCAATCCGTACATGGACATCGTAGTGTTCCTGTGGTCACATACACAGTACTGACATGCACACAATATGTCCTGGGACACTGGCCCAATGTCACCTTCCAATGTCCCTGGCTGTAATGTCCCACCAACCTGTTCGGTATATGTCTCCACAACAGGCCACTATATTCACTGCTAGCCTTTTGTTGGACATTGTGGACCCTGACTGCCGCACAGCAGCATTTATTGCACTACACACGGGTGGCACTGCATTGCATGAGTGGGACTATAGTCATACACCCATGACTGGACCATTCTGCATGGCAATGGGGCACATCCTCAGGAACGTGATTCCCACACACATTGATGGACTCCAGTCCTTTCCTAGCACCCATGTTGGGCTTGTGTATGCCACAGCAAGACACATACATATGCTGGCCACCTGTCATACAGTTGCATGGGCAGTTGAGGATGGTACGGAGGCCGACACATCATACGTTGTCCTCACATTGCCTTTCAGCACCATTCCACATTCTGGTATTGACAACATACACATCCACCTGCACATCATACCCTGTGTCTCAGGATGTTATGCTATGTGGCTCATGGACAGTACACACAGTGGTGCCAGCATACCATGGTACCTACTACATGTCAGGTACATATTGCATTACACAGTCCTCAGTCTTAGGGCCACTCATGTTCACTATATGCTTACATACAGAACATGCTGTCACAGAGTACTGTCCATGCCTAGATTTCCCACACCTACATACCAAGTGCCATTATTGCTCCACCAGCTCATACCGATACCAACCATACGGGTGTCAGTGTGGCGGATACTTCATATGAGTATCATGGCATCAGGATGGTGCATGCACATCACCTTTGCATAACAACATTCACCCACTGACTATCACATGGATAGTGGTCCCGTACATACATATCACATTGTACATGGTTGCAGTACACACATATGCCACACACAGTCCTGTGGTTACTGTATTCCACTGTGGCATGGATATCCTTCTGCAAGGCCACACCTATCTGTACTGTGTGTGATGCTGGTACATAGGTAGCCATTGTACCTGTGAACTACACACATCTACACACAGTCAAGGGTACAATACCACATGTATGGTGTACCTTCAACAACAGCTACAGCTTTACATGGCACAACATTGACATGCCACGATGTTTACTGGGCTCAGACAGTTTACATATGCAGCTGACATATGGACAACACATCTGTACACATCTGCATACCACATACTCAGGGGTGTCTTCTGCTCTGATACGGCCCATGTCCTCCACATTAGTGATGCATATACTCCTCATACATGACATCGGCGGTGGGCAGTGTGAACGAAATGCTCCTGGATATGTGCACACATGCCACACTGCATGGGCTAGGCTTCTGTGTTACTTCCACGAACACAACACACACCATGCTGTGGAACATAGGTCCTGTGTACATCCCGCAGGGACACACAGTAGCACTGTTCATGTGATACCTCCCTTGCTGTTTGAGTGACATGTAATCCTGGTACCACCACGGCAGCGGTACTGTGTAGAGGTGCAGTTGACACCTGCCTCTGCTGTTCACAGGACACTACCATGGAGAGGTGACACTACTGTGTACACTGCACATGTGCTTACACATGGACCTGCCAGACTGCATTGTTGCCCACTGTGCACCTGTGCAGCTACTACAAGTCCTTTGGGCATGGTTACTTGGTGTCCCTTTCATTTAGACTAGCTATCATGCTACTACTCTGTCCCATACCTACAGGCCATATGTATCCTGTTATTGTACATACCAATAGGCGATACCTGTGTTATGCATGATATGCCTGTGATACTGTGTATGATATCTGCCATATCTACCTAGACAACTTTACATTACACATATTTCACATAGTATCCCCTAATGCAGGGCATACTTGCACGTCGGCCACACCTTACATATGACATCAACGGTATATGCTCATACACATGCATGCTGTGACAGTATACATACATGTACTATCCCCTGCTATGGCACTTCCTTGTTGGACATCCACTGCCAGCAACAGCGTGTGGTATGGCATTGTTCTCTTTAATGCCCTCCTGTGGCATCCCTTGTGGTGTCTCTGCTGTGTACATGATGTCCCACTGCTTTACACACGGTGTCTACAAGCGTTGGTATGCTCAGCAAGATATCACTACATAACTACCTTTCACCACTTTCTGCATTACGGACAAGTGTAATTAATTACAACCACCATTCCCATACAGTACAGCTTATTAATACAGATCATGCGTTACACAACCTTACATATCGTGTGTTCTACATACCTTGTTGGTGTTTCATTCCGTGTATCGTTTTTCCATTTCCTTTCGTTTTCGGTAGTACAATGCTGTTTCGGTATGAGCATACGGTTTGAATATCCTGAGAGTCATCCTTATATACGTCGATACCTGCAACATGTGGATTCATCCCACCAATTGCTGTTCCTCAGTGAGTAATTACGTGCATATCACCTGTGCATCTACTCCATTCGGAAATTACGCGTCGATACTAGGGTATAATTGGATTCTCCACCTGGGCGTTGGCTATTTGCCCTACCTTCGTGGAGAATGTCTGCATTGTGTTATGTTATGTGTAACTGCAACTGCTATGCATAGTGACAAGTATATTTTGAAGTCATGTCACCCGTGGATTGTGTGTGACAGGTGTAGTATTTGGTTCGACATGTGGGTGTACCTGTCCTGCCGACGAATGATAACGGAGTATTGCATTCAAAACTGTAACATGGCTGTTGTATTCCTTTATACAATGCATGCAAGTATGCATCCACCTTTAATTGTGTCTCCCACGCGATATGTTGTAGTTATGCAGATGTCATTGACTGACTGTATGTTTGTGCTGCTATTACGGTTTGTATTCCTTTAATATCTACGGTGGGGGATATCGGTGGTTGTACGTGACGGATACGGGTTGTGGGCCTTGCATCTCTACATAGACAGTATAGTTGTCTGTGTGCTCCATCCCTACTTGGAGAGGTAACAGTTAATAGTCTTTTGTTAAGGAGTGTAGGTTGGGCTGTTGTTAATTGGTTCCGATATCGTCTGCAGGTGGCCTTGCTGCATGTATACCCCCGTAACTTCTGTGGTATATCAGCACCTATGTGTACGTGAGTAATTACGTGCATATCACCTGTGCATCTACTCCATTCGGTAATTACGCGTCAATACTGGAGTATAATTGGATTCTCCACCTGGGCGTTGGCTATTTGCCCTACCTTCGTGGAGATGGTCTGTATTGTGTTATGTTATGTGTAACTGCAACTGCTATGCGTAGCGACAAGTATATTTTGAATTCATGTCACCCGTGGATTGTGTGTGACAGGTGTAGTATTTGGTTCGACATGTGGGTGTACCTGTCCTGCCGACGAATGATAACGGAGTATTGCATTTAAAACTGTAACATGGCTGTTGTATTCCTTTATACAATGCATGCAATTATGCATCCGCCTTTAATTGTGTCTCCCACGCAATATGTTGTGGTTATGCAGATGTCATTGACTGACTGTATGTTTGTGCTGCTATTACGGTTTGTATTCCTTTATTATCTACAGTGGGGGATATCGGTGGTTGTACGTCACGGATATGGTTTGTGGGTCTTGCATCTCTACATAACCAGTATAGTTGTCTGTGTGCTCCATCCCTACTTGGAGCGTTAACAGTTAATAGTCTTTTGTTATGGGATTGTAGGTTGGGCTTTTGTCCTGTGGTGTCGGTATCACCTGCAGGTGAGCTTGATGCATGTATACCTCCGTAACATCTGTGGTATATCAGCGGTTATGTGTACGTGACAACTATCCCTTGTCATTCTGTCCCAAATATTTGCAGTCATTGTGGTCCTGTTGTTGGGATAGCCTGTTTGCCAGTGGTTGCCACATATTCAGATGGGAATTGATTGTTTGACACTTGTAGAACACACAGTGGTGTTTACGGGCCAACACGTGGCCACGGTCAGTACTGGGGTAGCACATACATATTTCCGCAATACATACCTATTGCTGTGTGACTTTGCCAACGTATCATATTGCATGTAACATATCAGTGTCATACATACAGGCATGACTATTACATATGTCCTTTCCATTTCTTATGGGGAATATTCCTGTGCTACCATCTGGAACATATTCACTTTGTATAGTTCTATGTCACGACACACCTAGCCAGGGTGGGGCTGTCACTACTACTCTGGGACTGGTAGTGAACATATGCCTGAGGCTAGTTTACCGTATGCCTACACCTAATATTCTGCTCTGCCTCTAACTTGGCACCAACAACACATGTTGCAGACACACACACATTACACTCACACAGCGACGCACACGGCACCCTCAGCGCACACGTACACATACTACGGCACTCACGGGGACGGTTGCACACAGTACCTACGTGGACCGCAACACCGGCGGTGTCTACCTCTCCCTTCATATCATCATACTATTACACGCGCATGTACTGTTACAGTACTGTGTTCTGGCGGTCTTTCAGCCTCGCGGTTATGCATATCGGTATGTTACATGTTCCATGGTTGGCGGTAGCCTCTTATTTTCAACCTCCCGGATGTTCAGATTGTCATTGCACTATGTATACTATGTACAGATATCGCGGGATACATCTCAGTCACCTTATATCCCTCTAATTCCCTGTCTTATCTGTATTATATATATGTATATGTGTACATATTTATCTATATATATAATATATATATATATACATATATATATATATATATATATATATATATATATATATATATATATACACACATATATATATATATATATATATATATATATATATATATATATATATATATATATATATGTATGTATACATCTTGCGGCGAACGTGGCAGGCACACAGCAACGCCATATGCTGTAGGACTCACGTACTGTTCAGGTGTTGGCGTTACATGTTCCGCTGGCTGTTGGGATTACAGTGTTTGGGGGCTGCCTATGTTGGAGTCACACATAAGGCCACCCATACATTACACTTTACAGGTGGTC
Source organism: Protopterus annectens (assembly GCF_019279795.1). Lineage (NCBI taxonomy): Eukaryota > Metazoa > Chordata > Ceratodontiformes > Protopteridae > Protopterus > Protopterus annectens. Next base: position 125,562,431 of record NC_056740.1, read on the forward strand.
ATGTTTGTGTGCCATCCATTTCACTGTGCGTGCAGGTGGGGAGGTGTCAGTCCATGGGGCCTACGCTGTCAGAGTATGTGCTATACGTTCCCTCTTTGCCAAGGCGTAGGCATATTGGGTACACCTCCGTCTGCCTACTGGGGCTGGCACAGTGTGTTCCTGGTCTGGAACCCTCTGTGCCTGGACTGGCCTTGGCAATTGTGGTGGGCTTTGTGGCCCTTCACCATTATGTCCCTGCAGCAGCTGCTTCCGCAGGATCATATTATGTAGCATGGCACATACTATGAATATGTGGGCACATGTGCCTGGAGAGTACTGCAAGGCTCCACCAGATGTATCCAAGCACCGGAACCGTGATTTCAGCATCCCGAACACACACTCTATGATTATTCTGGTTTGTGCGTGTGCCTCATTATGGTGTTCTTGCATGTGTGTGTGTGCATTTCGGATGGGAGTCATCATCCACGGCTCCAGTGCATAGCCAGCATCCCCCACGAGATGGCCTTGTGGGATGTCCCCCCTGACAAATACCTGATACAGCTGTGAGGCATGCCAGATATGGGAGTCATGGTAACTTCCAGGGCTGCCAGCACACACATCCATGATAATGCCCTGGGCATTGCACACGACCTGGCAATTGATGGAGTGGAATCCCTTGCGGTTTATGTAGCGTCTACCCTGCTCACCAGGTGGTGACTTGATTTGTATGTGCGTACAGTCTATCGCACCCAGTACCTCCGGGTATTGTGCCACACGGTGGAAGTGGCGCATATTGCTAGCCAAATCCTCCTGAGATCTGGGGAAGTATATATGCTCATTGGCATGTGGTAACATGGCATCCAGGAACTGGTGTAGTACCCTGGATGCTGATGCCTGTGAGATGCCCATTATATCTCCAGTTGGCCTTTGAAAGGTACCTGTGGCCAGTATTTGCAAGCTTACACATACCTTTGTGTTCACTGGGATGGGTTCCCGTCTGTTGTTTCTTGTTCTCAGGCGTGGCCGGCACAGCTCCACTATTTGCTGTAACATGTCCCTGTCCACCCTGTAACACTCTACTATCTCCAGGTCATGTAACCCCTGGTAGGTTACCCTTGGTCTGAACACTCTCCTTCTCCTCCGAGGCCTGCAGTGGTTGTCGGCATCCTCCTCCACAACACCGTCTGTCTCTAACACATGCTGATGGATCACAGCTACGGCAGCACCCAATATGTACATTTTAAAAGTTCCCTGTGTGTTTACACCTATGGTGCGCCGTTTGGGAATACATGGCTGTGTGTTGTGTGCATTCACACTTTATACTATTGTGCTGTGCACACCGATGATGTCATAGGGTGTGTTTGTACGGCCGTATCTAAGGGTTATCTTCCGTGTTTTACCGATGGAACTACAACGGTGTTGCCTTTGGTGTTGCATTACTCTTGCCTGCCATGGATTACCTTTCGACCTTCCCTTACTATTTCTGCACGTTGCACCTACCATTTTCTGGCATGCATCCTGCAGAGCACTGTCATTTGTACTTTCATGGACATGGCATATCATGCGTTTTGTGTGCTACTGCCATTGTGCTGCCTGTCTGCTTTGCTCTGCTGTGTCAGGTCTTCTATCTTTGCAATCTGCTACCTCCCCTACTTTCTTTGCATTCATATGCCTCCCCTATCCTGTTTTGCAGGTTTCTGCATGCAGAGTTGTCAGCTGCCGCCGATTGGCCTTCGTGGGTTGATTAGTGTTGATTGCTCATTAGTACTCCAATTACACTTCTTCCGCATTTCCTTATATTCTTCACATCACCTTCCTGTTTCCGATATTGTTTGTGGGGCGTGCGTCACATGGCTAGATTCCGGGAACGTTGTCATCCTCGTACACATGCACTTTTGCTCGCATTGTGTGCTCTCAGCTAAACTATTACCCCACACCCCGGACCTGCAGCTTTGATTTGCGATGTACAGCCCAGGTTTGCTGTGCTCCAATGTGCTTACTGCTATGGTGGCACACCCCTCTGCAGATGTCATGTATTCCCTCTGAGCCACTCCTCGGTGTATTACCGCTGCGCCATTTGGTACAACCTTACTCCGGCGGGGAATTTGCGATTCAGTATTATCTGCCTCATTTGCATGGCATTGACTACTAATTCATAGTTACCATGCTGAAGACTGCCGCGAGTCCTTGACAACCCTTGCACCATGGTTGTGGCGTTCCATGCATACCATGGTGTATTATGCTTTGAACCTGATGTCTATTACGATGCTGTTTTATAACATTGTTATATTATTTCATTATGTTGCACCTTCCGCACACATGTCCTGCGGTTCTGATGTGAGTTACTGTGGACATGCCATTTAAGTTGTTATTTACGTGTTGTGCATGTTTTCTTTTGCCATTGTCTGTGTATTTCGCCATTGGCATATGTTAACAGTGTGATACCTGGGTCTGACACTCTTCCATTACTCGGATGTTATGTTTGTGGAAATGTAAACCGTTTTTTTTTTGGTTTACATTGCCGTGGGCTTATGCTACGCCTGCACCACTTTGTGAATCACTATATGCCTTCATTTGCATGGTGACACACCGCACATAGGGTGTTTAGCATACCTATGCCGGGGGCTGCGCAGATCTGGCATACGCCGGTAGTGCACATGGAATTGAATCGTACCTGAATCGCTCGGTGGCCATATTTGACGTTATAACGCCTACGCTATGCGTGCGCCTGGCGCAAGGTTCATGAATCCCGGGGTTAATTTGTTTACACATTAAAACCAGCATAAAAATCAATTTTGTTCTCAGGAAGTTATTGTTTCCCTATATATTTTATGAGGAAAGTTCTTAGTGATGGTAAATGGGGTTAAAAGGTCAAACCAAGGTTTTGGATCTATGTTTGCATTGATGAGCCAGTCTCCTAAAGGAATTGATGTAATGATTAACCAGTGTTGTTTTAGAAGGTTTTGTTATATTATATTGTATACTTATGCATAGTATGTACCAGGGTTTTATTTGTCTACAATTAAAAATTTTTAACAGATTAAATTCATTTGTTAATATAGCCGTTGTTGGCAAAGTAATTTGGGTTTATCCAGTCTATTGTAGTTTTAAGCACAAATGCTTTTATATATGTTTCTATTTCTGGAAAGTCCAGTCCTACTTGTTTCCAGGGTCTAATGTGATGAGTTAGAGCTACTCTATTCTTTTTGGGATACCAAAAAAATGTTATTCAACATGGGTTTATTTCTTTAAGAATGCATCTTTCAGGAATTAACTGTATTGCTAATGCTACATATAGTATTTTTGGCAATAAGACCATTTTTATCAATTGCAATCTATCTTCAAAAGTTAATATAATTTTGTTCCACTTTTCTATATATTTTTTATTGTTTCAATACTGTTTTTATAATTTATTAATATTGTTTTGTTTATATTTTTGCATAACATTATTCCTAAATAATTTAGCGTATGTTCTTGTTTTCCTATGATGGATTTATCTGTAACTTGTAGATCTTTTTTCTTATTTAAAAATAGAAATTTTGATTTTGATCTATTAAAGTGTAGACCTGAAATCTTATAAAATGTCTCTATTACTTCTTCTAGCTCTCCTAATGACTCTCTGGAATTTGATAGGTTTAATAAAATATTATCAGCAAAAAGCATTATTTTGGATATGTACTGGTCATAGTAGGTATGGTGTTAAGCAAAGGAATGCAGAAGGTCAGATGGTAGTGGATTTTGTGAAAAGGATGGACATGGCTGTGATGAATATGTATTTTAACAAGAGGGAGGAGCATAGAGTGACATACAAGAGTGGAGAAAGATGCACACAGGTGGATTATATCTTATGTAGAAGGGCCAATCTGAAGGAGATTGGAGACTGTAAAGTGGTGGCAGGGGAATGTGTAATTAGGCAGCATAGGATGGTGGTTTGTAGGATGACATTGTTGATCAAGAAAAGGAGGATGAGTGTGAGGGCAGCACCAAGCATCAAATGGTGGAAATTGAAAAAGGGTAATTGTGAGGTGATGTTCAGAGAAGAGTTAAGACAGGCACTGGGTGGCAGTGAAGAGTCACCGAATAGCTGGGTAACTACAGCAGAGCTAGTAAGAGAGATGGCTAGAAGGGTGCTTGGTGTGACACCTGGAAAGAGGAAGGAGGACAAGGAGACCTGGTGGTGGAATGAAGAAGTACAGGAGAGTATACAGAGAAAGAGGTTGGTAAAGAAGAAGTGGGATTGTCAAAGAGATGAAGAAAGTAGACAAGAGTATAAGGAGATGAGGTGCATAGCAAAGAGAGAGGTGGTGAAGGCTAAGGATAAGGCATATGAAGAGTTGTATAAAAGAATGGACACTAAGGAGGGAGAAAAGGACCTGTACCAATTGGCTAGACAGAGGGACCGAGCTAGTAAAGATGTGCAGCAGGTAAGGGTGTTAAAGAATAATGAGAGAAACGTACTCACAAGTGAGGAGAGTGTGTTGAGCAGATGGAAAGAGTACTTTGAGGGGTTGATGAATGAAGAGAATGAGAGGGAGAGAAGGTTGGATGATGTGCAGATAATGAATCATGAAATGCAGTGGATTAGCAAGGAGGAAGTAAGGATAGCTATGAAGAGGATGAAGAATGGAAAGGCTGTTGCTCCAGATGACATACCTGTGGAAGCATGGAGGTGTTTAGGTGAAATGGCAGTGAAGTTTTTAACTAGATTGTTTAATGAAATCTTGGAAAGTGAGAGGATGCCTGAGGAATGGAGAAAAAGTGTTTTGGTACCGATTTTAAGAATACGGGTGATGTGCAGAGCTGTAGTAACTACAGAGAGATTGAACTGATCAGTCACAGCATGAAGTTATGGGAAAGAGTAGAGGAAGCTAGGTTAAGAAGGAAGGTGATGATTAGTGATCAGCAGTATGGTTTAATGCCAGGAAAGAGCACTACAGATGCAATGTTTGCTCTGAGAGTGTTGATGGAGAAGTACAGAGAAGGTCAGAAGGAGTTGCATTGTGTCTTTGTGGATTTAAAGAAGGCATATGACAGGGTGCCTAGAGAGGAGTTGTGGTATTGTATGAGGAAGTTGGGAGTGTCAGAGAAGTATGTAAGAGTGGTACAGGATATGTACGAGGGTAGTGTGACAGCGGTGAGGTCTGCGGTGGGAGTGACGGATGCGTTTAAGGTGGAGGTTGGATTACATCAAGGATCAGCTCTGAGCCCTTTCTTATTTGCAATGGTGATGGACAGGTTGACAGATGAGATCAGACAGGAGTCCCCGTGGACTATGATGTTTGCAGATGACATTGTGATCTGTAGTGAGAGTAGGGAACAGGTGGAGGAGACCCTGGAGAGGTGGAAATATGCACTAGAGAGAAGAGGAATGAAGGTCAGCAAGACTAAGACAGAATATATGTGTGTGATTGAGAGGGAGGACAGAGGAATGGTGAGGATGCAGGGAGTAGAGGTGGCGAAGGTGAATGAGTTTAAGTACTTGGGATCAACAGTTCAGAGTAATGGTGATTGTGGAAGAGAGGTGAAAAAGAGAGTACAGGCAGGATGTAGTGGGTGGAGAAGAGTGTCAGGAGTGATTTGTGACAGACGAGTACCAGTAAGAGTGAAAGGGAAGGTCTACAAGAGGGTAGTGAAACCAGCTATGTTATACGGGTTGGAGACAGTGGCATTGACAAAAAGGCAGGAGTCAGTGCATGATGTGGCAGAGTTAAAGATGTTAAGATTTGCATTGGGTGTGACGAGGATGGACAGGATTAGGAATAAGTATATTAGAGGGTCAGCCCCGGTTGGAAGGTTTGGCGACAAAGCCAGAGAGGCAAGATTACGTTGGTTTGGACATGTGCTAAGGAGGGATGCAGAGTATATTGGGAAAAAGATGCTAAGGATGAAGCTGCCAGGTAACAGGAAAAGAGGAAGGCCTAAGATAAGGTTTATGGATGTGGTGAGAGAGGACATGCAGGCGGTTGGTGTGACAGAGCAAGATGCAGAGGACAGGAAGAAATGGAAACAGTTGATCTGCTGTGGCGACCCCTAACGGGAGCAGCCGAAAGAAGAAGAAGACTGGTCATAGACTTCTATTCCTTTTATTCTTGGATTATTGCGTATTATTTCTGCAAGTATTTCTATAGCCAAAGCAAATAAAATAAGAGAAAAGGGGCATCCGTGCTTAGTACCATTTGTTATATGGATAGATTCTGAGGTGAAAGGACCTAATTTAATGTAGGCTGAGTTATTAAGATATATAAATATATATATATATATATATATATATATATATATATATATATATATATATATATAAATATATATATATATATATATATATATATATATATATATATATATATATATATTTTAGTAATAAGATGAAGGGAGGAGGAAATTCAAATAATGCTAAAGTTTTAAATAGATATTCCCAAATGAGGGAATCAAAGGCTTTTTCCTATGTCTAATCCAATTACAAGTGTTTCTCTATCTTCTTTATTCACATAATCTATAAGAGTAAGTATCCTTTTAATATTATCATGTGTGTGCCTGTTAAATAAAAATCCAGTTTGATCATTATTAATTGTCTTTGAAAGTGGGATTTTAATTTTGTTATCTAGGATTGACATGAATATTTTGTAATCATTATTCAGTAATGATCTAGGTCTGTATGAGGTACAAAGGTCTGATGGTTTATTATCTTTTAGAATTGGTGTTGAGAGAGAATATTTCCATGAGGGTGGCATTTTTGCTTCTGACTGGACTTTTAGCAAAGTTTTATGAAAAAGAGAGATTACTGTTGAAGGGAAGAGTTTCTAAATTTCTGTAATTGTACCATCTATCCCTGAAGCTTTGTTAGATTTACTTTTTTTATCTTGTCAACAATTTATTTGTAGGATATAGGTTTTTGTAGGTCTAGTTTTAAGTTTTCTGCAATTGTTTTATATTGATAAGGTTTGTATCTAAGTTTATTTGGTTGGCATCTAAATCTTCTCTTTTGAAGTGTTCCATATAATGGAACCAAAATGCTTCAAGGATGTTTCCTATATCTGATACTTTTTCCCCTTTCTTTTCATTCATTAATTTATTATCCTTTCCTTGTTTAAGTATAGATGAGATGACAGAATATTCCCATGAGAGAGGACTTATTTTGTCACTCTGAAGGATCCCAAAATTGAGAGTCAGTAATTCTAAAATATTTAATGGAAGGAGATCTTCCCCTAGATTTACTAATCTTCCATGCAGAACTAATCTAGTCTTGCATGGAAGCTGCAGTTTAAGAGGAAGACGGCAGCATGCCATGCATATTAATGAAGGTGTGCTGCCTGAGCTCCAAATCCTACACTGAGTGTGGACGAGTGCAGGGGGCATGTCTGAGAGCAGAGCTCTCAGAATAAACATGCCCCTGCAAAGTAGAACAGAAGAAAGTGTAAATAAATGAGTGTGACCACTCATAGGTGTCCGCATATCCCCACCAACAGTCCCCATGTGTTCAACAGCAACAGTACATTGAAATAAAATGAAATAAAATTTATTTTTTATTAAACCCCAAGTACAGCTAATTGTAGGTGTGTGGGTTTGCCCATTGCTTAGTGACGGTCAATGCAGCTGAAAAGACTGAAGAGGATAACAAGGAATATATATGCAACTGATGCAGCACAGCAATAGTGTAGTGGTTAGAGCATCCACCTAATGAACAGACATTCCTGGTGTGTGTCCCACTGCAGCACCTATCATTTTTCATGTGAAATCTGTATAAGAACATATTTTTACATCTTTTTGCCATATAACCTACATAATGACATTTAAATGTGAACTGGAATACTGCATGAAATGCACATGTGAAGTTTCAGTGTCATAATGAATAAGGCACTAGTAAGCAGGTTTAAGCACAAATAAGCAGTAGTAAGCATGTCTAAGTGCATTTGCATGGGGTTAAGCATTGCCTACACAGATTAAACTGTAACTGGAGGTTAGCAGTGCTTACTGTCACACAAACCCGCGCAAACCCGCTTACAACTGCTTTAAAGTGCCTTAATCACTCTGGATCCAACGGCCCGTGTTCTGGCCAGCAACAAAATAAACTGCCTCTACAATGCTCAAACTCAGGACCCTGAACACTATAGTTCACAGTATTAAACCACTAAGCCATCTTAGCAGTAGATATGCATGAGGTATCAGCAAACTAATCCTCACCACAGGAAAATCAAACCAAACATGTGAACTGAATCTATGTACAGTGTGAAGTGGTATAACCTGCTACATAACATAAATATGTGAACTGGAGTACTGCAGTAAGGCCATATGTGAGGTGTTATTGCAATAAAGTGTTGAAGTTCCCAGGATCCCATACAGCGTACGTACACATGAATCAAGGATACAAGACAAATATATAACATGTAATGAGGAAGAAATCAATGCCAAAAGGCAAATATCATGCAAATTGAATATTAAGCACCACTAAGCGTAGCACATCACTGCTACCCAGACTACTGGCAGGAAACTACCAGTGGGAGAAACAGTGTCAGCCTGCAAAGTCTAATCTTAAACAAATGCATGTTCGTCCCTAGCGGGACGACCCCAAAAATTCTGCTAAAAAGAGTCCTCGGGGTAACATACCATGCCTTACAGGTAAGCAAAGAAGGTTATATGTGTTCGCGGACTGAATGTGTGGAAACCCTGAAGATCCATGGGGTGAGACAACTTACATGATGGGTCCCGAGAAGTTGAGAGAAAGCAATGTGTAGTGGTATTGTGAGATTCGGATGGAGCCTGTAGGAAGGATAATTGATGTGGAGGAGGGAGGGGGTGGAGGGAATGATGGGTAAAACATTATGGGCCGAGCCGTGCTGGGATTGGATGGACCAATTCTAATAGGACCGCCCCATGGATGTAAGTGAGAAAGGAGGGGGGGACAGGAAGGTAACTGAAACATACCATTTCCCATGGCAAAGCATGTTATGAGTAATATGTATGTTGCATAACCCATGGAATAAAATATATATATATATATATATATATATATATATATATATATATATATATATATATAAACTGGAGTACTGCTGCCACAAAAGAACATATATATATGGTTCCACTTCATATCATCGAATTATCATTTCATCAAATTTCAAATCATCGAGACCAAATCGTCGAAAACTCATTTCATCGAAAACTCATATCATCGAATCTCAAATCATTGAAAACTATGAAGCAACTACAAATACCATTCCACAAAGTTTTTACTACATTTATGCAGGGGGGCAAGCCCCCTGCACCCCCCACACCCCCGTAAATAAATATACCAACTCCAAGGTCGCACTACAGTGAGGGAAAAAGGTAATTTCCTAACCCCACTGTAGTGCGACCATAAACATAGTAAACAGTGTCTGGGATGTTATTTTTAGTTGCTTTATAATTTTCAATGATTTGAGATTCCATGATATGAGTTTTCGATGATTTGGTCTCGATGATTTGAAATTCGATGAAATGATAATTCAATGATATGAAGTGGAACCATATATATATATATATATATATATATATATATATATATATATATATATATATGAGTACTGCAGGAAATGCACATGTAAGGTGTCAGTATCATTATGCATAAAGCAGTAGTTAGGTCAAGCGGCAAAAAGCAGTAGTAAGCATATGTCAGCACTAGTAAGCAAGTTTAAGGCCATGTGCGTGGGTTTGCGTGAAGGTAAGCACTGCTAATTTCCAGTTACAGTGTCCTACACCCAGTTGTTGTTGTTGTGTCTTTTGGCTTTTCCCGGTTAGGGGTCGCCACAGCTGAACTCCGGTCCCCTAATGATTGGCAGTAGATTTTTATGTGCCGAGTTGCCAGCCCTGATGCACAACCTTCAACGAAAGTATGCCCATTCACACATGTCTCCACACAGAAGATGCTTTAGCTGAGAATCAAACAGGACAACGTCTTACTGTGAGGCGACAATGCTACCACAGCATCACCACTGCAGTGTGAGTGTCCAACACCCAGTAAGCCTCTAAATTGCTTAAGTTGTGTAGGCAGTGCTTACCCCCGTGTAAACCCTCTTACAACTGCTCAAAAGTACCTTTATCACACTGCATCCAACGGCCCTTGTTCTGCCTAGCAAAAAAATAAACTGGCTCTGCAAGGCTCAAACTCAGGATCCTGCACACTATAGTCACAGTAGTTAACCACCAAGCCATCATAGCAATAGATATGAATGAGGTATCAGCAAACTAATCCTCATCACAGGAAAATCAAACCAAACATGTGAACTGAATCTATGTACAGTGTGATGTTGGATAACCTGCCACAGAACATAAATATGTGAACGTGAGTACTGCAGTAAGCATAGATTTGAGGTGTTATTGTAATAAAGTGTAGTAGTCCCCAGGTCACCAAACAGTGTATGTACACATGAATCACAGATACCAGACACATATATAACCTGTAATGAAGAATAAATCATTGCCAAATGGCAAATATAGTGCTAATTAACTATTAAGCAATGCTAACCGCAGCACAGCTCACGTTAGTACGTATAAGCAATGTGTAGGAGAGCCTACTCAATCTGCATAGTGGTATACCTCTTTAAGCAGTGCCAACCTCATGTAAGCAGGTCTGCCCATAGCTTAGCCTTTTCAAAATTGGCCAATCACAGGGAAGTGCAGGAAAATGGCTGTATTTAAACTCCACAGGCAGGAATACTACCCATAACTGGTTGTAGCTTCCTACTGCAGGCAGAATGGCTGGTGTGGGTGAAGGCACTCAATTTAGAGTGCAGCGCTGGGGCATCCAGGAGTCAAAAATCATGGTATGGCTCCTGGTAAAATACCATGATCAGAGACTACTACAGGGCCAGTACCAGGGCTCACAGTATAAAATGGAGGCCTGGGACAGTCTTGCCCATGACCTCACCAGTGCCACAGGTATCCCCGGACTGGTGAGCAGGTCAGTCACCACCATGCTAACCTGAAGCGGTGGAGGGGGGATGTACTGGAACAGTGGATCCAGGAGTCTCGGCAGATGCCCAATGCCCCAGTACTGAGTAAGTCCTCATTCTATTAAGTAGTAAATAATTGCCTAGGTTGGGTATACTATGGATAGGTATGGCTAAATATCACTGCATTTCTCTGACAGCTGCAGATGAGTGGGCTGCAAACCAGCAGGCCCATGATGCTAGGCTGCAAAGGCTGCATTGCGAGGCAGGTTAGTAATCAGTCTGTATGTACTGTCATAACAAATAAATATAAGAGCCTTAGAAAGTGTACCAGTAGAAATAAATGTGTAACAGTCTGTGAATAAAGGTATAACCCATTGAGTGCTTCTGTGTACTCTTCTCTCATATGTTGATCTGTACCATACTATAAATAGTACTGTTGTATCTTAAGCAGTATCACCCACGTCGTGGTATGCAGATGAAATGGGCATGAAGTCCTGCATAATAATGTTGGAAGTGCCAAGAGGTCAGTTATATTGTACAAGTTAGGGAGACTGAGAAAACAGTCAAAAGCTTTACATCAATTTCCTGATAGCACAGTGTAATGTGATGTTAGCTATAATATTTTGTCGCAGACAGCAGGGGTTTGAATCCTGGGAGGGCTACTAAGTTGTATGCATGATCATACCCCACAACTGTACAGATTTTAATACAATGTTCAGATAGAAAGCTGTATGCATACTTACACCCAACAACAGTACAGAATTTGCTAGAATGTTCAAATTGTAAGTTGTATGCATATTCATACCCAACAGCTGTTAAAAGCTGTCCAGCATGTCCAGATAAATGGCCCATATCACCAGCTCGGTACCCTGTTCCCCTGATAATCCAGTGTGATGATCCAAGAAATGTAGGCTGCTATCAATGACATATAACTGATAGTCAAATGTGTACATAGTCAGAGAATGTGTATGGAAACAAACCTGTCATTCTAGCACCTCTCCCAAAGTGTATGACAGCAATTCTAAACATATGTTGC
>NC_056740.1:125929373-125944373 GCF_019279795.1 Protopterus annectens
CCACATAGCTGGGCTACTCATTGCTTAGCATTCATACGTACACAATGCTTAGACCCAGTCAGCATAGCTGTTCAATACTTAACATTGCTTATGTTTTATTTTATTGGAATACCATCTGTATGGGATTGATTCATCATTTATTACATAATATAAATTTGTTTACCTTCCCTGACATACCCCAATGTGCTGTAATTACATTTATTCTTGCGTGGCTATATTGTATGGGACACTTGTGTTTATATGGGGGTTTCACTACTTTATTACACTGACACCTCACATCTGGGCATAATACACTTCGCTAATGCTAAACCTGTTATTTTATCAGCTTTCTCAGTTTGTAGAGACAATTGTCCCATATGGCTTTGTCCAGATTTCTTACCCTGACTGGTTCGGAGGTGTAATGAGTGATCTCACTCTATTTAAATTACTGTATGACAATTCTGGTTGCAGGGGGCATGTGTATTGTGAGAGCACTGCTCTCAGACACACACCCTGCACTCATACACAGAACTGTGTCCGTATTACAGTACGGCAGCACACCTTCATGAATATGCATGGTGTGCTGCCATGCTGCACAGGAGCACAGAAGTTTACTGAATCCAGGGGGAGAAGACTTTATACTTGGTTGTGTTCTGGGAGCCAAATTGTAACCATAACCAAATCTGTTATGTAGACAGCTTAATGGGTTAAAGCAAGAAAAAACAGCAGTGGTGATAGAATCAACCTGGAATATCCCCGTTGAATATTTATCCCTGGGATAATAATTTGTACTTTATCATGGCTTAGCCGAAATGTGATTTGCCACTGTTTCATGATCACTATGATATGATTGATCAATTTAGGGTGTGTCTTGTGCATCTGTAAGCACTCCTTTATTCATAAATATGGGATGCTGTTAAATGATTTTTTTTGTAATCTATCCATGCCATACTTAAATTCTTCCCCTCTTTATAATTCTCCACTATGACTTTATTTAACAACAAATGATCCTTTGTTCCATATGACTTTCTTTTGTTACCCTTTTGTTCTATTGCCATGACTGAGTTTTCTTCTAAATAACTATAATAAACTCTGTCAGCATCAGTTCCAAGTATATAGTTTAGACATCATTGGAAGACAACTTAATGGTCTATAATTTTTAGGATAGCTTGCAGGTTCACTCTTAAGGTGGAGTATAATTTTTCCTGTTGTTAACCAGGTTGGTGTCTTTGATGCACATATAAGTAATTCTTACTCTGCAATAAAAGTACTTACAACTTTGGGTGACGGTATCCTGTCTACACCTACTCCCAGGGAGGACAAGCCCCTGCCCCTGAGGTGGTTCCACCCCAAGGTGGTGCAGGACCAGCAGATGAGGAGGTCCTGGGGTGGGTCCCAGACATGCTGGGGCCCGGTGCCATGGCGAGATGAGGTGGGAGAGGTGGGTCCACTGGGACCGGCCTTCCCAAACGTGCTATGATGTTGCAGTTATAAAACATATGTGGGTTAGTAATAGGCAACACAATCCAGGATTAGTTATAACAGTACGCATAGATATTTCCAGTAACCAAAAACAACAGATTTGGAACGGTTGCATACCAATCAGAACACACGCATATTTGGAACCACAGTGGCCATTACAATGGCATGCAGGTTACATTGATAGCAGCAGGCCACCAATGATAGTATTTCAACATGGAAAATTAATAGAAACACATTTTAATATTTGCTGAACAATAGGACATATGTCCCAGCAGTAGGTTTGCTGTAAAACATACCCATTGATTTGTATGTTTAGATTATTGCTGTAGATATGGTGGCGGGGATCATGTCAGTTAACTTGTATATTCTTGCAGTACTCACAACTTTAATCATCATTGCTCTAACCATTATTCTACGGGTATTATTACAATACTCTATGGCCTTGGTTTGGGAGGTGGTATGTTTGTACACAGTGTATAATTCATCCTTCGTATAGCTACTTTCTACTTCTCTTACCTGGAAGACCTGTCGGGGGAATGGTTGTTAACACTACCTGTTTCTGTAGATATTCACAAAATCCTAGTTGAAATTATCCATACAGCTTACTAGCACTCCCGGGATTCTAACCATGGCTGTGTCTGCTAAAAGTACAACAATTTGTGTTTCATCAGAGTGGGCTATTGAGAAATTGATGTCTTTTATTTCAGTGTTTTCTGTCTAAGTCTCTCTTGGTTGTACAATCTGACCTTGTAATTACAGCATTCTTATACATACAGTCCTAGACATATTTTTTATGTAGCACAGTGTGGGAAACAATGGTTAACACAACATTACTATTCAGATATCAGATCTTGGTGAATGCAACATGTCAAGCCATACAATACCAGAATAAAAACAACCAGTCCAGGATTAAAACTTTATTGCCAGGGAGTTACAATTTTATTTAAATATGACTAATATGGGACTAGTACTGTCATATTGTCTGGTTTATTCAGTACAAACCATACACATTTTTTATACTGCCAGGTGACATTCTACTCCTTTATATTTATTTGGTATGACTACTACAAGCAGGATTGTTGCCTACCAGCCTTCCGACGCAGTCTTTGCAACCTACTGGCATGGGCTTCCTGGTTCACAGTCCACTCAGCTGGAGCTGTAATGAAAATAGAGAAATATTTAGGCATACCTATTCATCACATACACTGGCCTTTGGTAAACAGTTATTAATATGAATACTTACACACTGCTGGGACATCACCCCTCTACCTTGCTTCTTGGACCCACTTTTCCAAGAGCTCCATCTTCCTCAATTTCAAGTCGGCATAGTGGTGCCAGACCTGCTCACCAGTCCGAGGGATACCAGTGGCACTGATGAGATCATGGGTGAGACTTTCCTAGGATTCTGCTTTGTATTGGGAGCCCTGGTACTGGTCCTGCAGCAGTTTTAAGTCATGTTTTTTTACCAGGAGTCCTACCATGACCTTGGACCCCTGTATGCCCCAGAGCTGCAGACAAAAGTGCATGCCCTCTCCAACACCTGCCATAGTGCCTACAGTGTGGAGCTACAACCAGTTATGAGCTGTATTTCCACCCTTTGCTGTCATTGGACGGTTTTGAATATGCTGAGGTAAACTAAACTACGGGCAAATCTGCTTAGCTAAGTTTGGCAGTGCTTAAAGGGGCAGGTTCAGCACTGCTTATCAATGGGCAAATCCACATAGCTGGGCTACTCATTGCTTAGCATTCATACGTGCACAATGCTTACACCCAGTCAGCATAGCTGTGCAATACTTAACATTGCTTATGTTTTATTTTATTGGAATACCACCTGTATGGGATTGATTCATCATTTATTACATAATATAAATTTGTTTACCTTCCCTGACATACCCCAATGTGCTCTAATTACATTTATTCTTGCATGGCTATATTGTATGGGACACTTGTGTTTATATGGGGGTTTTACTACTTTATTACACTGACACCTCACATCTGGGCCTAATACACTACTCTGGTTGAGAAATCTAAGTTACTTCCTACATAAATATACAAATAAATTAAAATTGTACTGATTATACATGCAAAACAGAAAATGTTTTGGTGAGATTCAAACCATGAAGAACTACATGCAAGGGGCATGCTCTAACCACTACTCCATTGCACTTAGGTTTATGCTGGATGTCTATTGCTATTTAACTTATTATCCCGTTTCAGCTGGGCTAAGCATAGCTAAGCAATGGGCACACTCACGTGGCTATGCTTAAACTTTATTGCACATGTGAAAAAAGGTCTCTGTTGTGTTTTCTTACTTCGTACCCTTCAGAATATCCATGCTAATGCTAAACCTGTTATTCTATCAACTTTCTAGGTTTGTAGGGACAATTGTCCCTGATGGCTTAGTCCAGATTTCTTACTCTGATGGGTTGAGAGGTGTGAGTTATATACTTCATACCCTGTCAAAAATTCATGCTAATGCTAAACCTGTTATTCTGTCAACTTTCTCGGTTTGTAGAGACAATTGTCCCGTATGTCTTTGTCCAGATTTCTTACCCTGACTGGTTCGGAGGTGTAATGAGTGATCTCACTCTATTTAAATTACTGTATGACAATTCTGGTTGCAGGGGGCATGTGTATTGTGAGAGCACTGCTCTCAGACACACACCCTGCACTCATACACAGAACCATGTCCGTATTACAGCACGGCAGCACACCTTCATGAATATGCATAGTGTGCTGCCATGCTGCACAGGAGCACAGAAGTTTACTGAATCCAGGGGGAGAAGACTTTATACTTGGTTGTGTTCTGGGAGCCAAATTGTAACCATAACCAAATCTGTTATGTAGACAGCTTAATGGGTTAAGGCAAGAAAAAACAGCAGTGGTGATAGAATCAACCTGGAATATCCCCTTTGAATATTTATCCCTGGGATAATAATTTGTACTTTATCATGGCTTAGCTGAAATGTGATTTGCCACTGTTTCATGGTCACTATGATATGATTGATCAATTTAGGGTGTGTCTTGTGCATCTGTAAACACTCCTTTATTCATAAATATGGGATGCTGTCAAATGATTTTTTTGTAATCTATCCATGCCATACTTAAATTCTTCCCCTCTTTATAATTCTCCACTATGACTTTATTTAACAACAAATGATCCTTTGTTCCATATGACTTGCTTTTGTTACCCTTTTGTTCTATTGCCATGACTGAGTTTTCTTCTAAATAACTATAATAAACTCTGTCAGCATCAGTTCCAAGTATATAGTTTAGACATCATCGGAAGACAATTTAATGGTCTATAATTTTTAGGATAGCTTGCAGGTTCACTCTTAAGGTGGAGTATAATTTTTCCTGTTATTAACCAGGTTGGTGTCTTTGATGCACATATAAGTAATTCTTACTCTGGGATAAATCTTTGTGTAAAGATGTTAGTACTTTTAGACAGAAGTTAGGTACTGCATCTGGGACTGGGGTTTTCCACTTAGCAGCTTTTGTTGTTTTCTGTTTCAGTTTCTCCAGCCGTTACTTTATCCATTTCATGTCCTGTACGTTTGAACTTTTTATTGGTTCTTTTACTTCTTCTCTCCATTCAGCATCTTTGTTATGTTCCACAGGGTTTTCATAGATATTTCTCCAAAATGTGTCTATTTCTTCTTTTTTGGTTGTGTTTCTATCCCCTTTGCTTTGTTTTCCAGTTTTCTATAAAACATTTTTGGTTCAACAATGAATTGCTCATTTTGTACTTTTCCTTTATATTTATCTGCATATATTCTAAGTTTTCTACCCATGCTGATATCTTTAATTTCTTATTTTCAATAGTGTATAATAGATCCTTGTCTGTTCTGATACTGTGCATTGCTTTTATCATGTCTATCTAAATATTTTTGTTGATCTGTTCCCTCTTCTATACTCTTCTAACAGTGACACGTCTTGCCTTAATTGCTTTATAGTTTTCTCTGATTGATGCTTCCCTGATAGCATTTGATCTTTTACCTTCCTTTCCTTTATTTCTCTGTATGTTTGTGGTAAGACTTTCCCCCAGATTCTCAAAAGCTTGCACGATGTGCATGATTAGTGTAAGATGAAATTTTGCCAATATGGCGGCCGAGCAATCCACATACGTGCACGTCTGATGTGCGCAAGTGCTGTAGCACTAGTGCTGCACGTCTCCAGTCCCCATATGCAAATCATCCCATTTGCAGATAAAAACCATGCAAATGAGGTAAAACTGCCACCCAGGAAGCAGGAATCAGGGTGTTCAGGACTAGCATAATATGCAGAAATGCACTCGGTTAGTAACGGAATACGGTACTGCAAATTCCAAAACGGAGCTATGACAGCTCCAAATAAAGGCTGCATATCATTGAGGAAGCATGCCAATGGCCAAGTAGAATGTACAAAATACAACTTTTATGATATGTCCGCCAATCACGTCTGTTGAAGCATAGGGCAGTGGCACGCAAACGGGACCGGTGGGTAAATAAGAAAATAAACCTAAAAAAAACAGTGTAATTAAAATCAGTATTCCGCCATGCAAGTCAATGGCAGGCAAAAGACAACCTGGCCAGTGAGTAGTGGTTTCTAAGGGGGGAGACACAGTTTGACACATGTAACTATGCATTAGCAGGCAATTCTATGCAAATGAGGGGAAGGATAGTGAATCCCGGTTTTCCCCAGCATGTGAGACAGGTCCCAACAGTGTATGAGTAGGAATAGCTGAGGGCAAGACCAAGAGGTAGGTGACATCATGTGTGGGAGTGTCAGGCATACTGTCAGTGGATTGGAGCCCTGTGGCTCGGGGTTGCATCCAGCTTAGCACAGCAAAGCCAGGAGGTGTGTCTAAACCTGACCAGCATGTATGACAAAGTGCAAGCAGATGTGCCACCATGCAAAGGGATCTACAGGAAGATAAAGGAAGTGAACCCAGGAAATAGCAGCAGTGTGCATATTGCAGTACACCGACTGAGCGGCACAGCCCCAAGATGAATCAAAAGGGCAATTGGAAGGGAAAGCAGCAGTAGGAAGTTAATCAAGGGGTACTAGGTTTGCTGCCAGGTGAAACGTATCAGAACCAGCCAATTACACAGGCACCCAGAACGCCACTATAAACTATGCAAACACCTACCCCTCTGGTTTTTCCCACACCCTACACCACCGGTGTAAACAAACAGGGAACTTTTAACACTCACAACAGAAAAATGGTAGGGGCTGCAATAGCTATCATACAATTTGTGGAAGAGGCTGAGGGTGGTGAGGATGAGAATGCTGCAGACCAACCCACAGTGAGGAGACGGAGAAGAGTGTACAGACCCAGGGTAACCTACCAAGGGCTACATGAGCTGGAGATAGTGGAGCGCTATAGAGTGGACAAGGACTTCCTACAACAGATTGTTGAGCTGTGCTGGCCATGCCTGACACTCAGAACTAACAGAGGGGAACCCATTCCAGTGAAAATGAAGGTATGTGTTGGCCTAAGAATACTAGCTACGGGTACCTTCCAAAGGCCAACTGGGGATATGATGGGGATCTCACAGGCATCAGCATCCAGGGTACTCCACCAGTTCCTGGATGACATGGCAGCACATGTCGGTGAGCATGTATATTTCCCTCTCACCAGTGAAGTGTTGGCCAGCAGTATGCATCTCTTCCATGAAATACCAGAATACCCTGAGGTAGTGGGTGCAATAGACTGCAAGCACATGTGCATCAAGGCACCACCCAGTGAGCAGGGTAGGGTCTACATCAACCACAAGGGCTTCCCCTCCATCAAGTGCCAGGTTGTGTGCGATGCCCAGGGCATAATACTGAATGTGTATGCTGGCTGCCCTGGAAGTTATCATAATTCCCACATCTGACGCAGCTGTACCAAAAATTTGCCAGTGGGGACATCTCACACGGTCACCTAGTGGGGGATGTTAGATATGCACTGGAGCCGTGGCTGATGACACCCATCAGAAATGCACACACACCCGAACAAGAACTCTATAATGAGGCACACACACAAACAAAAATCATAGTAGAGCGTGTGCTTGGGATGCTCAAGTCATGGTTCTGGTGCCTGGACACCTTCAGTGGAGCCTTGCAGTGCTCACCAACTACATGCACCCAAATAGTCCCTGTATGTGCCATGCTACACAATATGATCCTGCAGAAACAGCTGCAGCAGGAGCAGCAAAGGGTAGGGCCATATAACCCCCCACCAATGCCAAGGCCTGCGCATACACAGTGTGACTTGGAGGAGGAACAACCTGAGCCTGCCCCAGTAGGCAGAAGGAGGTGTGCCCGGTATACCCTGGCCCTGGCAAAGAGGCAACACATAGCATATACGCTGACACGGGAGGGACCCAAGGAATAGCACCTCTCTCTGATTCTCACATACAGTATAAGGGATGTCAAAATTACAATACCTGTGCCTAACCATGCGTAGGCAGTGTACTATGTGAATCTGACATAGGCAGCCCTGAAGCACCACCCACGATACTAGGACACCAACAAGATAAGGGATTCACACATGCCAGTCAAGAGGTGGGTCACATACCCATCAACAGTCACAGCCAGCAGGACAGGTGTAGACAAGCACAAACAAATGCCGTACTATGGCCTCTGAATGAGGTTTATGGGTGACCCCCACCCAGGCCGACACAGACAGACTACAGCAGGCCAGGTAGTGGGATGTCAGTTGTGATGGCTAGGAAGTCAGAAACTAATGTGTATGCAATCAAAAGATAAGAATGGAAGTACACCGGTATGGCATCGCCAGCACGATGGGTAAGACTACTGACTGAAATGGACTACAGGACATACCAGTACAGTCCTAGCAAATGTGTACAACTTTCAGGTGTGCCCTCCCACCCCATATAGAAATACAGTAACAGTCAGGTGCACCCCCCCAATCCTGCGTAAAAAAATAGAAATTGTTAGGTGTGCCCCCCTCTATGCAGACATATTGCAACAGTCAATGCCAAATGATTGGTGGATACCCTGCAGACACAGCATGCTACCTGTCGGTGTACAGCACAAAGGTCAGCTGTGCAGTACAAACCACTGGAAATGCTCCACACATGCATAACAGAAGGCCTTACTGGGCATGCTCACACACTTAGAGAAATGAAGGCAATGTCAGTCATCAACATACTGAAAGGTCATACTGGGCATGCTCACACACAAACACATGAAGGCCATGTATGCAAACACCAGTGGACCAGACATATCCAGCGGTTGCAATAGTTACTGCAGACATGTCAGTATGCACCACTCATGCCTTGCACACACAGTGGATAGGAATACAGACATATATGTAAGGACAACACACCATAATTCGCCAAAGGTAGATGTATATAGATGTGTGGAAGAGGGTGACCGTGACAAGGAGCCATCTACACCTGTCCCACTGAGCACACAGTCAAAGGGCCCCAAACACATCAGTTGCAGATGTCACACACTGCAGTTACTAGCGACCAGTACCTGTCAGCACCACAAACTATGTGGTCCGTATGCCAGCTGAGCAACATGGCTGTACAGGGACATAGTCAGCTAGTTGCCCTAGATACACACCTGTGACATATGACCCCATGTGTGGCTGCCTGTGGCGTGTCAACCCTACATGAATGGTGTATGGGCCATGCATACACTGGACACCCCATAGCAGTACCCTGACAAGCCTGATGAGGTTATCCAATGTGAAATACACCTTTGGGAGAGTTATAGGCCAGTAATCTCTGTGGCACGTCCCATAACTGCATACTGCTGTAGTGTGATAGACTAGTTAGGTAAGAGTTCTAACCCCAGACATGGCAACTGTGTGTGTGAGTGTGTGTCACTGTTCATGTGAGTGTGTCTGTCTCTCACTAACTGTGTAGAGAGCAATGCTTTTAGAGTACTCACACCCCTTACATTTCACATACCCAACTCTAACAAGGCTGCTGTCACCCACCTAGAAATACTCCCCTGGGAAAGCTGTAGCCCAGTAATCTCCATAGCGCATGCTGTAACTGCATATTGCTGTAATGTGATAATGTAGTTAGGTAGGGGGTCAAACCCCAGACATGGCAACTATGCGTGTGTAAGTCTGTGTGTGCATATGTGTGCATGTCTGTCTGTCACTGAGTATGTAGAGAGCAATGCTTTTTAGGCTACTCACATCCCTTACAAGTCAAATACCCTCCTTTGGCAAGGCTGCTGATGTCATGCAACTTGAAATACACCTGTGGGACGAACATAGCCGAGTAATCTCCATAGCACGTCCCATAACATTGTATGGTCATAGTGTGATTAAGGAGTTAATTGGGAGTTCTAGACCCTGTCCTGCCAACTGTGTGTGTATGCGTGCATGTCTGACTATGTAGAGAACAATGCTTTTAGGTTACTCATGCCCCTTACATTTCACATACCCAGCTTTGGCAAGGCTGCTGATGTCACCCACCTAGAAATACTCCCCTGGGAAAACTGTAACCCAGTAATCTCCATAGCGCATGCTGTATCTGCGTACTGTTGTAGTGTGATAATGTAGTTAGGTAGGAGGCCAAACCCCAGACATGGCAACTATGTGTGCATGTCTGTCTGTCACTGACTGTGCAGGGATCAATGCTTTTTAGGCTACTCACACCCCTTACAAGAAGAATACCCAATGGGAAGTATTGCCATGTGGTCATCCCACTATCACCTGTGCATACATGGACACACACTCACACAAACACACACACACACACACCTGACATGCATCATCCACACTCCACCAGATTGCACTTACGAACACAACCAAGACACACACGCACACACACCCCACACTCGTACATGTAGAGTTGCATATTTGTATACACAGTCCTCTCATTAGCCTTCTGTCAACAAGCATTATATATGGAGCTCAACAGCAAGCAGTGCAACTATAGTGACATCATGCTAGCGGCAGTATACATGTGTGTGAGGCATGGGCTTTGTTGGTAGGTGATGGCCCCTCCCTGTGTTAACACTGCACCCATGTACAAAGTGTTACTGTAGATCTGTTCCGCACCCTGCCATGTACTGTGCACCATAACTTGCAGGTGTAGAAACCATTGATGCACCTGTAGTACTGTGTTGGTTATGTCAGCTCCAATGCTCACAGCCCCTATGTGTTGTAGCAACACATACCTGGGATGATATGTGAACAGCTATCAGTTGTGGATGCCAGATGTCTGCGTTACAGATCACAACATCAGCAGTGCATGTATGACCAGTACATGACTATTACACTGACAACCAGTGGACCTTACCATGGCTGTGAGGGGTGCCTGCACATGTCCCAGAATTCTGCATGGTTGCAATCCCTTGGAGTGCACACACTGCTGTCATGAGTGCTGTTGGGTCAGGGTTACATCTGCAACATTTACTTAACCTGATTGTGTGTAGCTGCAGCCATGGTGATGTTGTCACACATGTCCCTACTGGAGGCCATGTGTCCTGCCACACATCATATCCCTGTGGACACATCGCACATTGACAGGATGTTAGTTATCTTGCATGTGTCTGTTGTACCCTTTCGATACCCCAGCATAGTCTCTACTGTGATGCAGTGCATTTCTCAGCAACAAAACGTGAACATGTACAGCATGCAGTATGGGTAGGTGTGTTAGACATGTGCATGGGGGATAGCCCATAGCTATTACATGCCCAGTTTATCATCATGCATGAACATGAACCATACTCACAGGCTATGGGCTGCTGCCGTGGTGGTACCCTGGAGGGACCTACATAGGAGTGCGAGATGGCCACAGCTGTGGCATTCATAACAGGTGAGTGCAGCATTACATTACATCAACAGTAGAATTACACAATATTACAGCTTATGCACAACAGTTTATTACTACTACACAGCAGCAGACTATGTATATGACATCTCAGTTTTGCATGATGTACCTGTACAGATGCAGATGCATACACATGAGTAGGGTACCGATGTGCCCTGGGGCCTTACCTGCACCCTCCACAGCTGGTGTGTCATTGGAACCCACCTCCAAAATGTGCCCTAAAAGGTGTTGATGCTGCGGGCAGACAGGTGCCACAAGGCTGCTGAGAAGCTCCTCCACATGGGTGAGGGGTGGATGGGCAGATTGCCCCCCCCCCCCAATTATGAGGTGGTCCCCCCTTATGGCAGCTGCATACCGAAGTACATGGCGAAGCAGGTCAGTGCAATGATGCCAGACCTGCTCATAGCTGGGGTTATGTAGTCCAACATCACTGACCCTGTGGACTAGCTCATTCCGCAGGATGGTCCTCTCCTGCTGGTCGTGGGCTGTCCGGCCAAAAAGCAGTACTTAGTGCTGTACCAGGTGGTCAATGATGATCACTGTTTCAGCAGTGCTGTATGCGGGAAGACGACTATGCAACATGTTTCCTGGAAGACATAAGGATGGAAACAGGTCTGAGCCATCCATACAGCAGAGTTACCATAGTTCTTAATTCACATATATGTCTCCCCCCACTATATCAGCTACAACAACACATTCACAGACTGAAATTGTTATGTCAGCTGCTTACCTAACATTGGGACATATGTTGTATTGTACCAAGCTTTGTGCTATGTATGTGCCACGCTTTGTGCTATGTGTTTTGTAGCCATGCTCCCCTTTGCTGGCCTGTTACAGACTATTTCACCTGCATGCCATTGTTAGTGCCACTATATATATATATATATATATATATATATATATATATATATATATATATATATATGTGTGTGTGTGTGTGTGTGTGTGTGTGTGTGTGTGTGTGTATAAATCCACATCTATGTACATATATGTGTAGATATATGTTGTACATTGTTGATATACCTATGTCTATATGAGTGTGTGTATCTGTACACATACATGTCACATTCCATATCACACAGATATGTGGAGTGCATACAGACATCTGGTCTGCATTCTGTAACCATCTTTCATTCACAGCTGTGCTGTTCTGCCTTGCTGCAACACAGACAGGTGCCACATGTGAACACAGCCTAACATTAGGGTGGTAACTATGGTGTAAGATTGCTGGTATGCCTATTACACACCTGTGGAATTTGTGCATGCTGCATTACACATTCACATGACTGCCCTGCAAGTGGTGTGCTCTGACACCCATGTGTCTATCATGACAGCAGTACATCCACCAACAGCTATTGTCCACACTAACATAACATACACAGATATTATGGCTGACATCTTTGTCATTAATTGCTGACCTGCACAGTTGGTGGGTATGTCCCACTGCTTACAGGGACAGACGGTATTGTCCAGATCAGTTGTTCAGCAGGACATCATTACAGGGACAACTACAGATGGCACATATCAAACATTCTACATCATATATCCTATTAATCTATGCCACATACTACATTAAATTACATACAGTTATGTTTTACATACCTTTTAGTGTTTGGATGGGTGTGATGCCTTCCTGGCCACTGTGTGAGTTCCATTTTATAAGTTTTTTTTTTTCCTTTTTTTTTCTTTTTTCTTCTCTCTCTCTCTCTCTCTCTCTCTCTCTCTCTCTCAGTGCAAATGAGTTGGTTTAAATGTATTTCAGCATGGCTTTTGTAGGTGATGCACATGATCAGGTGATGGGCTCTGCACCAATCAGTGTGCAACAGTTGCTGGTTGCGTGCAGCCTGCTGTGTAGCGATTCTGTTAACCATCGTCATGGCAACCCAGTGCTATAAATTGCTTACTCATGTGGGCGTTGTCCCTTCACCTTTCCAGTATGTAGTACATCCTTCCTGTATGTGGGCAGCAGTGTTACATGGCAAGTTGCTGTTCCTATTACAGCGGGGTAAGCAGACACAGGACAAATACACAATCTTAAAGAAGTTCCAAACCTACAGACAGAGTGAGTAGTGTTGTTATTTGCTTTGCATATTACTGGTCTTGCAGTGTTTTCTTGTACATAGTAGTTTAGGATGGAATGCAGTCTGTTTGCATAACTCTCAACAGTGGGCCTATCCACATGATGGCCAGTGGATTGTCTGTTTGCTTTTGCCTGTACACCACACAGGGCTTGTCCTAGATATATCCCCGGCAATCTGTCTGTTGCATGCTATCAGTACATGGCTACTTCCGGTTGTGTTCCTGATGTGTTATTCCTGCATAAGGGTATGTTGTAATGAATCCTGTAACACCAGCAATTTGCAGGGTGTGTAACAGCAATATTACAAGTATGGCTCTATGTTCCTGCCTCTGTCCTCCACATATATGGCTGGCTTTATCCTGCTGTGATACGGTTAGGAGTTGTTCGGTATTGGCCTATCATAATATACTGCTAGCATTCCTGCTATCATCCCAGTCATATCATGGGCTCCCACGAAATTTGTTGGTCAGGGTCCATACATGTAACAGATACATAGACATTATCACAGGTAATAAATGTCCCCCAGGCTTTGGGTGTAACTGGTGGCTGCTGAACTACATCTGTTATTGTTTATTGTTACCTATCTTGATTGCAAATCCTTTGTCCACAGTTGTACGAATTGACGGGCCTGGCCTTGACAGCAATAGTATGTTATATATCAGCATTGTCTGCATCTACTTTTCTGTGTGGGTCTTGCATTCCTCACTGATTAAATAAGTGCTGATCTATGTGCTGTTGGTAATGGATAACATTATTGTAAAATACTCCATTAAAGGTTGTCTGTGTATACATATCTGTGTGTCGTCTCATGTCCTTTAAATAGTGAGTGGGCTATGTGTAATTCAGTACTCCTGTTCAAGTATAAATGTCATTTAGTAAGTTATACAGTAAAACGATGTTGTTATACCGATTTCACATGGAAAATAGCATGTGCTGTAGTGGGACTCAAACTGAGAATGTGTGCGTCTTAGGCAGATGATATGCCCTCTACACTATTGCAGTTCTGCATAATTTGCATATTTCTACCTTAATGTCATACCCATGCTCCCTTTCCCTGGCCCCCGAGCTCCACATACACGGCATCCATCCATTCTCCAGTTGCTTGCCCTGCCATACCACACCTCCACACATTTCCCTCTCTGTACGTCTCGGTACTCCTCCATATTACTGTCTCAATGCAACCTTCTGCAGGCTCTTCATCCGTTTAATCCACATATGTTTGAGTCTTCCCTTCATCTACCTCCGATACTGGTGGAAACATCATTGTGACCCACAAAGTCTAGTGCGTCCCGGCAGGGATGGACCTGTTGTTGTGTCACATGTAGACTTTACTGGTCTACACTGTTTCGCCCACTGGTAGCATCCTGCCAGGGTTTTGAGAAGCAGCGGTTTGCTCACACACCAGACCAACCTCATCTCCCACTTCCATGGATGCAATACACCCCCACACTGTGGCCCGTTTTCCATTCCTCTCTTCAGTATTATACGAGACTACTGTTCTCACAGTATGCGTGGACAGGCACTGTTCATTGATACTCATAGACTGCTCGGAATACTGTGACTGAGCAATGTACGCATGTTTGCAGGTATTAATGTACATATTTACATACATTTCCTATACTGTTGACTGACTGTGCCGGATGATATGTTTGTGATAACAGCAGCTGA
>NC_056740.1:126249373-126329373 GCF_019279795.1 Protopterus annectens
GAAAGTATAGAGGTGACTAGAAGAAAGAGGGAGGAGTAGGGTAAAAAGGATAGAGAATATTACGAGAGGGAATAGTTGGGAGAGAGGAAAAAGAAGGTACCTTAGTTAGATGGATATGTTCAGGGAGGGTGTGAACAGTGGCAGGTTCAGTGCCTTATCAAGTACTCTTTTGTGGCCTATTTAAATTGTTTAGAGTGTGTAAGAGTTCTTATTTCAAGTGGGAGTTTGTGCCATGCAGTAGAGTGGTAGTAGCTGTATATGTTGCACCCACTTTTAGACTTGGGTTTATAGATATGTTATAGATCTTGAGTTGAGCTCCGGAGATCTCTTGTAGGGATATAGCGGGAGATGAGGGAGCATAGGGCTAGACAGTAGGCTGGCTGATATAGAATGGAGTGTATGATTTGGAGCTGTGAGAGAAGCAGGTGAGGTAGTTCAAGCCAATTTAGGTATTTTAGGAAGAGACAGTGGTGGGATTTATAGGTTTGTTGAGCTGCGACTCTTGCTATTTTGTGATAGGTTGACTCAAGCTTGGTAAGTAGAGAGGAGTTAAGATTTGTGAGTCTTTGGGAGCAGTATGTTAAGCAGGGTAGAAGGTAAGCATGTGCAAGGGTGGTCCTAGCTTCAGTGGTGAGATATTTTTTATATCTATACAGAAGTCCTAGTTTCTGATGGGTTTTTCTGATACAAGTATGTGAAGGTCGAATTTTAGCTGATCATCGATGGTAATACCGAGGAGTTTTGTGCTGAATTCAACTTCAATAGGGGTATTGTTTAGGGACATTATGGAGAAGGAAGATTTGATGTGGTTAACTGTTTTGGGGAGAAAGAGTAACAGTTTTGTTTTTTTTTTAGGGTTTAGGATGAGCTGATTATTGGAGAGCCATGTCTCGACTGAGTTAAAAGATGACTGGGTAGCTGATAAGAGTTCAGAGGGAGAATTGGCAATAGTGATGACTGTAGAGTCACCAGTGTATTGGACTATAGAAGACTCTGGGCAGGAAAAATAAAGTAAGTTAGTGAAGATTTTAAAGAGCAATGGTCCAAGAATGGATCCTTGGGGGGCACCCATTCTTACTGTAAGGGGAGTGGTCAGGGCAGTGTGTCATCTCACTGTGAAATAGCTGGAGAACCATGCAAGTGTATCCAGGGAGAAGTTGAGGTCAGACAGTTTGTTGAGTAGCAGAGAGTGAGAAACAGTGTCAAAAACCCATGAGAGATCAAGGAATAGACAAGAGATAAGTTTATGATCATCTCTGGCTAAAACAATAGTGTTGAGAAAGGATAGTAGAGCTGTGGTGGTACTATGTTTAGGTCGGAAACCACAATGTGTGGGAGTGAGCAGATTTTCCTGTATGAGATATTGCATAACTTGTTTATGTATACATTTCTCCAAGACTTTAGAGAGAGGGGAGAGGACAGCAATAGTTCTGAAATTGGAAATTTCAGAGAGTTACCTCCTTTATGATAGGTAGGGTGTAGAATTGTTTCCAGATTGATGGGACTTTAGATTCAGAGATGGAGTGATTGATTATGATAGATACAGGCAGAGCAAGATAGTGAGCTGCTTTCTGGAGAAAATATGAAGGAATGTTGTCAGCAGATACAGAGCATGGTTTTAGCTTCGAGAGAAGGGTTTTGAGGGAGAAAAAATTTACAGAGTTAGAAATTAGAGAAGGTTCAGGGCAGTTGGGTGCATAGATGTTAGGGAGGTTGGGGTTGGGGTTAGATAGGTGTTGAAGGTGCTGGCTGTTTTTTCAGATTTGTCAGGGCATGGGTTGGGTGAAGTAGTGTTGCCAGGGTGTAGTATTTGGTTTACAGTGTTCCAGAATTTTTTTGGATCGGATTTTAGAGTTGTTGGAGGGTTGTAGTAGAAAACTTGTTTGTCTTTATTGATAAGGTTTTTTGTCTGATTTCTTAATTCTTTATACCTTTCCAAGTCAGCATGGTGTTTTGATTGTAACCATGTTTTCCAAGCCCTATCTCTGGTTTTCATGAGGGTGCAAGTTGTTTTTGATACATCATCTTTTATCCTTACTTTCCAGAGGGGGGGCTAGTGAGTTTAAGATGTTAAGAAAAGTTGAGTTAAAAGCTTGGACTGCTTCATGAAGTGGGAGCTGGGTGCGGAAGTTCCAATTTACTCTAGAGGGGAGGGTGTTAAAAGTTTTGGGGTTGAAGCTGGAAAGTTTACGGCAGGTGATAATTCTGTGTGGTTTAGTGAGATGGTGAGTATACCGGAGCACTTTTATGGGTGAGTGGTCACTTAGGGAGTCAGGAAGTGTTTCAGGATTGTGGTATTTGGAGGGATTAGAAATGAGTATTCAGTCTATTAGGGTGCTAGGAGAGTGTGAATTATTTGTATGGGTTGGTTGAGAGATTGCTTGTGTAAATCCATATAGATTTATATGATGTGGAGAGTTAGAATTACTGAGGGTTTGCCAATTAATATTAACATCCCCAAGGATGGTGGTTTCTTTTGAGATGTTTTGAGAGAAATATGAGAGAATATTTTCCGGCAGGGGAATGATATCCCCTGGTGGAATATAGATGGCTACTATGGTAAGGGTAGTGTAGTCATTAAGCTTCAGGTTAGCTGCCAGTACTTCAGCAGGAGTAAAGATGGGAAAAATTGCATAGGATGCGAGATAGTGAGTTTATTGGAGTAGACAATGGGAACTCTACCTCCCTTTTTTTGGACAATCTAGGCAGATTATATTATATCCAGGGGGAGGCTATCTTTATCTAGGTTCTGGGGTTTTAGCCAAGTTTCATTTAGGGAAAAATCATCTGGGTTGTGGTTAGATATCCAAGTATGAAATTGGCTAACCTTGTTAAGAATATTTCTGGTGTTGACAGAGTAAAAAGAGATTTGATTGTTTGTTATGGATGAGTGGCCTGAGTTTGGAGAGGTGTTTAGTAGGGGGACAGAGTTAAGGATAGGTCCTGGGTTTGGGTCTATGTCTCCTGGTATGAGCAGAATGGTAGGGTAGTAATGATGTTTAATTTTTAGTGGGTAGTATATAATGTATTTTGACTTGTTTTTAGATATTAGTGAGAGGGAGGGAGGAATTTTTACTTTAGGTAGTTGGGTATTGATGGGAAAGATAGATGTAGAGTTAGCTATAGGTTGCTGTGGGTAAGAGAAGCCATAAGTATAGAGGTAGGTAGGATCTTTATGAAGAAGAGATAAAGATGTGGAAGAAGATGTAATAGTGTGTAGGAGGAATAATGGAAGCAGGAGTAGAGTAAAGAGGGAAGAGATATGCATGGTTGAAGATGGAGGGGATATGGGAGGGGGTAAAAGGCTATGGAAATGGTTTAA
This sequence comes from Protopterus annectens, assembly GCF_019279795.1. Classification (NCBI taxonomy): domain Eukaryota; kingdom Metazoa; phylum Chordata; order Ceratodontiformes; family Protopteridae; genus Protopterus; species Protopterus annectens. The sequence goes on from NC_056740.1 coordinate 126,252,696, forward strand.
CGAGGATGTGATTTAGAAATAGAAAGATAAGAAAGGTTGGCTGTAAATAGTAAAAAGATAGGAAAGTAGTAGAGTTGACTGATATATTTTAAGTAGATTAGGAGAAGGTTGTAAGAGTGTGTTTGTTACTGGAGAGGGAGGGATTTGAGGGTGGGAGGAAACAGGTGGTTAGGTATAAAGGAAATGATATGGGAGGTGGGTGGAAATCGGGGTGGGAGGGGAGCGAAGTGAGCCTGAGTGTAGTGAGGGTGAATGGAGCAGGGCTACACCTGAAACAGAAGATACCCCCCCCCAAAAAAAAAAAAAAAAACAATCTGTGAGCACTGTTCTTGTTAGAGGAGAAACAATATTTGCCCAAGGTAAGGTGACAGAAAGGTGACAGAAAACAGACTTTAACTTTGTTATTATCCAGTGTACAGGGGGTCTTTTTATTCCCTGGGAAGAGGTTAGAACAGTAAGGTCTGCCAGACAAAGTTGTAAATTTATTTGGAGGAGAATATTCGGAGTCGGGGATGGGAAAGGGTTATTAAAAGCAGGTCAGTAAATAGGGTGGCTAGAGGCTCATGATATCATGCTCAGTGCAGCTAGTTTAGGTGAAGAGAAAGGTTACAATTAATTATGGTAGATTGACTTTTCATCCATACTTTGTTACTGACTGCTTGGTAGGTGGAAGCATGCTGTTAGAAGCTTAGGTCGTTCCTGTTAACAGCTCACTAAAACCAAGAGCGGGTACTGGGCTACAGTCTTGTCTATGAGGTAGATGGAGAAGCTAGGAGGTAAGGAGGAAAAAAAAACAAGATAGAAATATAGTTATAACAGCATGCAGAGGGAACTAGGCATCTGACAATATTACACTCGCTTAGCAAAGGAAAAAAAAAGCTCTTTGCAATCAAAAACCAGCACAGCACAGCATATTCCTGATTAGGGTAATTGACTATGCTACTTTAGAGATGTAACAGCTACAATAAAGGATTTCTGACAGTAAAATATCTAGAAACTAATCAGAAGCCATACATTTACAGAAACAAACTAAGAGTAAAGGCATGCCTAATATGCGTGCAAGTCAAGCATTGTATAGGATGGAGCAGGATGCAGCCGCGATCCCTATTGAATGTAATAGAATACTGTTACATCGAACAGAGAGGTACAACTTTACAATGTGACAATCACAGGCAGACAGTTCCTAGTGGCTACACTAAAAATGCAACAGTTATTGTTGTGAGTTAAGACCACAGGTAATACTACGCAGCACAGCTTCAACACTCTAACAATACAAGCAGCAACAAACAATGTTTCACAATTTCAAACAGCTAATTTGCAGGACAAATTATTATTGCTGATAGAAGAGTATACTTTAAGCAAAAGGTACAAGAGTTTAACAGTGATCATTAAGAACCAGTTACAGTACCTTAACAGTTCTTGTTCAAAAATTACCTGGTGAGTGCACTATCACAGAAGCCGCACACCAGGGGAAGGGCAAGTAGGTTTATCAGAGTTTAAAAATAAAATTATTTTAGACTTTGTCCAGATTTTTTGCAGTAAGAGGCTGAGAGGTAAGGTAGGTTATAATATATTCTATGTGTGCAATTGCATAAATTAGCTGCAAATGAAATTCTAGTTTGTAAAGTATGGAAGTATAGTAAAGCAATTAAATTACTTTGAGTTTCAATTATATTACAAAAAGGAACATTTTTAAGTTCTGATTTGTTAATTGCTAACATTTACATTTTGCCAAAGAAACCTTTTATTAGCACTTTCAATATTTTCTAGTTGGTTATCCACTAAATAGTATGACACCGGCAAAACAAAAATACTATATAGTCTATATCTTTAAAATATTTTCCTTATTATTACTCCTGTGAGTAACAAATGAATAACATTTTACAAAATCCAAATGAAAAATATATATATTTTTAGGACAGCTGAAGTTATTCTTGAATGGTTAACAGGTTCTAGTTCATTGCTTTTGGCAATAGTTCTTTTTCCAACTTCCAGTGCTCACAGTACACTAAAATGGTCATTGAATGTACATCTGTGGGCACTTCCCCACATGATAGCTAATAAATACACTGTCAGATCTTAAGTTATTTCTGCATTAACTGGATTGAGTAACTCTTACATCTCAGTCTGCCTCAAACTTTCTTGTTTGTGGTAATACTCCACTGCCCAGGATGTACTTATGCATCTATTTTCTTATGTCAAAATGCTTTACATTCTTTAAGGTAGATTTGTAATATTATATTGTTACTGGGCTTGCCAAGGTAACCCCCTGCTGCTAGTTTAAAACTAGTGTATGTAGAGTCATTTGTTTTGATGGCTTTCTGTCTGTAGCAATACTTTACTTATTCTTAGAATATGTTTTACTAGTTAATTGCCTTTTAGTGTATCCTTTCTATGTGGGCTATATTATGACTGCAAAATGGGCGAAATACTTTTCCATATTCTGTGTAAAGCTCTTCTGATTTAAATAGAAAGTTTGTTTATTTGCTGTGGTATTTCACAGTTTAGCATGAGTCACCGGATTAATGCTGTAGTAGCCAGATTCTGAGGACCACAGCTTTGATTCTCAAAACAGCAGAATTCAAAGCGTGAATGTGGGAGAAGGCATACTAAGTCAAGGTTGTAGTATCTCCGAGTATCCTCTGTAATCCATGACACAGTATTCTCAGAGGTAAGTGGGGAGGAACTTGTGAGTTACAAACCCTCATGTGGGAGCAAGAAGGTATTTGAAGTCCCCCTTGCAAAAATGACTTATAGCTTTAACAGTTTTTAAATGTCTGCTCTTTGTTTGAATCTTGCTTTATTATTCTGCATGTCAGGACTCCTAGGGCTGAGTCTCATAATTTAGCTAGGGATACACAATAAGCAATATCTGGCAAGATTTGCCTTACTGAAAAAATTATATAATTACCAGTATGCTTCTTACACACAACATAGGTTTGTCTTCCTTACGTATGCCACAAATTCATCTTGTGAGCCTATTGAAGCCAAAAAGTAGAACCATTTGCCTAATGCATCAGCCTCTCTAAATATAATGTAACTAATGCATTAGCCTCTCTAACGGTAATTTAACTAATACATCAGCAGCCATTCTAACTGTAATGTAACTAATGCATCAGCCTCTCTAACTGTAACGTAATTAATGCATCAACCTCTCTAACTGTAATGCAACTAAATCATCAGCCCCTCTAACTGCAGTGTAACTCATGCATCAGCAGCCCCTCTAACTGTAACTGTAATGCAACTAATGCATCACCCTCTAACTGCAATGAAACCTATACATCAGCAACCCCTCTAACTGTAATGTAACCAATACATCAGCAATCCCTCTAACTGTAATGTAATTTATACATCAGTCTCTCTAACTGTAATCTAACTAATACATCAGCCTCTTTAACTGTAATGTAACTAATACATCAGCAACCCTTATAACTGTAATGTAACTAATGCATCAGCCTCTCTAACCGTAATGTAACTAATGCATCAGCCTCTCTAACTGTAATGCAACTAAATCATCAGCCCCTTTAACTGCAATGTAACTCATGCATCAGCAGCCCCTCTAAGTATAATGTAAATAATACATCAGCCTCTCTAACTGTAATGCAACTAATGCATCAGCCCCTCTAACTGCAATGAAACTAATATATCAGCAACCCCTCTAACTGTAATGTAAATAATACATCAGCCTTCCTAACTGTAGAATTACTTGCCTGATAAACAGCCTCTCTAACTTCATATTTATTTTATTTATTTATTTTACATTTGTTGACCAGGATAGTTCAACTGGATACATGTCCATTTTCAGTGGAGGCCCAGGGAGAAAAGCTCCAAGGTACAAACAATAATATTACATAATTCTTGTTAAACAAAGTTTACAGGTTCTGTTCAGATATACAAGTAATACAATCACTCGAGGATTAAGATTACACAAGGTTTAAAGACTTAAAAAATGCCACACAGTTAAGTTTCAAATGAATAATATTAAAACACAAACATAGGAAGAGGGCTAATCAGGTCTGGAACAAGGACATAGCCAGTGTGATTTAAAATATTGTTTGAGACTTTTCTTAAATTGACTTAGGGTGGGTTCTAGAGTAATGTCAGTGGAAAGTGAGTTCCAGGTTTTACCAACATAGTTGGCAAACAGAGAGTCACCAGCTGAATTGTTGATTTTGACAGTTTGAACTAGCAATCTGTTAGAGGAGCGAAGTGGTCTGAGGTTGCTATAGGGGTTGATAATATTCTTAAGTGCAGGTGTGCTTTCTGGCCGGTTAAGTACTTTGTGTGCCACTAAAAGCTGGTTATACTGAAATAGGCATGGCATTTCTAACCACCCTAGATAGATTAGGTTGTTACAGTGGTGTGTCCTGTATGGCATGCCAGTGGCAATGTGAATATAACAGCTAGAGAGTTTATTAAGTTTAGTTTTGCTTAAGTTGCTGAATAAAGGGGAAGCATAAAGAAGAGTTGAGAGTAGATGAGAACATGCAATGGCAACTTTAGCAGGTGGAGTTAGGAAAGGTTTGATCTTATAGAGTGAGCCAAGTTTTTTATTGATGGTTTTGATAGTTAGATTGACATGCATATCGAATTTGAGGTTATTGTCTACAATAACACATAGAAGCTTCATGTAGGTGTCTGGGGAGATTATGGGATCATTATTGGATTTTATGGAGAAGGATGATACAGAGGACCTGTGACTAGGGGAAACAGTAGTAACTTTGTTTTGTTGGCATTTAAGATCAGGCAATGATCAGATAGCCAATTTTCAACTGTATTAAAAGTGTTCTGGGATAATGTCTGTAGATCAAACTTGGAGGTAACAGAGCAAATCAAAGTGAAGTCATCCACATATTGAATGAGTTTGCATCTGGGATGACAGTGTACAGGTCATTGATAAGTATGGAAAACAAGAGAGGTCCTAGTATACAACCCTGGGGAACTTCCAAGGTGTTGGGTAGGAGGTTAGATAGTTTGTTTTGCCATAGGACGGCCTGTTGTCTACTGCTCAGATAGGATTAGAACCACTAGAGAGCTTGGGTATCTAAACACATTGTCTTTAGAGTGTGAATTAGTAGTTGGTGATCAACCATATCAAAAGCTTTGAAGAGATCCAAAAAAAGGGCAGAGGATAATTTGTTATTATTACGGTTATTGTTTATGGCATTAGAGAAGGCAAGGAGGGCTGTGGTGGTACTATGATGTGGCCTGAATCCATGCTGAGAGTTGGCCAGTAGATTGTTCTGAATCAGATAGTGTAGCAGTTGACTATGGATGCATTTTTCCATAATTTTAGCCAGTGGTGACACAAAAGTTATGGGTCAGAAATTAGACTGTTCAGTGGAGCTGCTTCCTTTATGGAGTGATATGATATGGGATATTTTCCAAATGGAGGGGATGGAAGCTTCTGCTATGGTTTGATTGATTAGAATGGAGATGGGGTATGTAATGGCATCTGCAGCTTTTTGCAGATACTCAGCAGAGAGAAGATCAGCTGATAGGGTAGTTGGTTTTAGTTTTTTGATTAGCCCTCGAATGAACGATGTAGCAACTGGGTGAAAGCTAAAGGAGAGTTGGGTACTGGGAGTGGTGATCTTTGAAATGGGATGTCTTCTCTGGTAGTTTATCACTAGAGGCTGCAGGGGTTGGAGTGTTGGTTTGTTCCATGTGCAACAGTTTATTTATACCTGCCCAAAACATTTGAGGGTTAATTTGATTTTTCTGCTGTAGTTGACAATAGTAGTTTTTTTTATCTAGTAAAATTAATTTTTAGTCTCATTCCTTAGCTGCCAATATCTGCTTTGACCTAGGGGGGCCTTTGTGGTATACCATATGGCCCATGTTTCTGAGTGTGATTTTTGATTTGGTATCTTTAGAAAGGCACGGTGCAACTTTTGTTTTAGTTCGAATGGAGCGAGCAGGAGCATGAGAATCAAAGATAGCTAGGGATTTGTTATTAAAGTGAGCAACGGCTTCATCCAGGGGCAAGTATTTTAGGACTGACCAACTGCATGATGTGAGTTCTTCTTGGAATTTGGTAGTGTTAAAGTTCTTATTGTTTCTCACTGTTTTTATGGTGGGCTGATGGAAGGTAATGGCTTTGTGTTTGATTATACAGGTAAGAAAGTGGTCACTTATAAGCGTACCAAGAAGGAACCAAGCAGGAAAACTTAGTAAATGTCTTGGGTTTTAATAAATCCACCACAGAAAAAACAGGAAACAGAGCATAAAAACAGCAAACACGCCAAAGCAGTATTAACGCTTTTCCAAAACTGCGTTTTCGTTTCACCATAACACTTCATCAGATAAACAGCACCAAATTGACAGGAATATTTATATCCTAATTAATTAGAATCAATCATTCCAAATAGGTTCAATTTGTCACTATTTAGACCATTTTAAAGTGAAACTAGTGCAGAAAAATTGCAATGCATCTTATTTATTATATAAATGTCTCTTATAAAATTTTAAAATATCAATAGAACAAATAAATTACGTATGTTTGAACTTAATTATGTCCTAAATATAAATTTAAAAATTGTTTATTAAAACATCCTTGTTAATTCTAGTGACCCACATTAAAATCAAAAATAAAAGAAGTACAAAATGGTAATAAATGTAAAACATTGCCATCCAGTGGTCATTTGTGAAATTCCAACAAATTCTATTTGATGTTGTAGCAAAAAAAGCTGAAAACATCTTCAAAACCTTTTACAAAAATATTTATTAGTATAAAGAAAAAATTTTTTATATCCATTTATAAATAATGTTTCCAACCATTAATGGAAGGGATAAAACTTTTGTGGTAGAAAAGAATATAATAGATATGAACATTAGTAACTAATTCTGTTTCATTATAGTTTAGCTGCGCGCAGCTTTAGAAGGGGCAAAATGCTGGTGTATTCATTGAGACCTGGTGCATTATATGCTTCTAAGGTCACTTGCCACCAAAGCTCCCTGTACTCTAATCTTTCTTCCCATGGCCCTCCTCTAATGTCTCTTTCGGTATGTTCAATTACCGAAAATGTAAAGCTAGCATCTTTACATAGTAGGCTATGTTTGTACAGGGCATTACTTTCTTTGCAATTTTTTATGTCATTCAGATGTTCAAATATCCTCCTTTTCAATTTCCTTTCTGTTTTACCCACATAGAAGGATTGACACTGTTTACAAGAAGCAAAATACACCAGTCCCATAGAGTCACAATTATAATAATATTTCTCATTAATTATTTTCCTATTTCTACTATGAATATTTATAATATTACTATTAGAAATAGCTGTGCATTGAGAGCATCTGCCACATTTGTATGTGCCTTTTCTTCTTTTGTCAAGGTAATTTATATTAGTTTTATTTTCTAAAATATTTCTAATATTTTTAGAATTTTATAGACAGTTTTGATTGAACATAGATTGTCTTTATCAAAATCCATTAATTCATGAAATCTATACCATTCCTTATTAAAAATATCTCTTATTCTATTGTTCATACTATTATACTCAAGTGTAAGGGCCAACTCAAAATTCTCCTTACTATTATTGTTCACCACCTCATTATCAATTTTATTTTTGATATTGCCCCCTCTAATAATAGGTAGAAATCTATTCTTCCTACCCTTAATTACCTCATTTTTAATGCTTTTTATAAATTCATCAGGGTATCCCCTGTTCCTAAACATTATTTCCAACAGTTCACATTCCGAACGGAATGCTTCTTCATCACTAGTCATCCTACACCCCCTTACAAACTGTCCTTTTACAATATTTCTTTTGACATGGTGGGGGTGTGAACTATCGAAGTGCAGGAAAGAATTGCAATGGGTAGGTTTCCTATAAATTTTGGACTCCAATCTGTCACTTTTTCTATAAATTTCCACATCAAGATATTGTAAGACATCTGTGGAAACGTGATATGTAAATTTTAAAAAATTACTAGTGTTTTGTATGTATTCAAGGAAAGATTTTAATGTATTGTCATCTCCAGTCCAAAGAATCACTATATCGTCAAGGTACCTACGGTATATGATCCAAGATGAATTGTATACACTGTGCAAGATATGTTTCTCCTCCCAATTAGCCAAAACTAGATTAGCATAAGTGGGGGCACAAGCTGCCCCCATAGCTACTCCCTGAATTTGTTTATAAAACTCTCCGTTGAAATATAAAAAATTGTTCTGTAGAACTAAGTCCATTAACCAAGTGCTGAGTAGCTTGTCATTGTTAGACAAATCTTTCTCCTCATATAAAATTTCCTCAAACATTTTACTTCCTTCAGAATAAGGTATTGAGGAAAATAAATCGACTACATCTATGGTAACGAAAGTTAAATTGTCTATTCTGTTAAGGTTTGCCAAATAATTCAATAGTTCCCAAGAATCTTTAAGTATGTGTTCTTTTTTGATCCATAATTCCTTAGTCTTATTGTCCACTAGCTTAGCTAAGGCATGGGTTTTGGAACCATCTGCACTAACTATCGGCCTCATGGGAGGATCTACTGTGCTTTTGTGGATCTTGGGTATACCGAATATGATAGGTACCTTGGGTTTGTCTGTCATTAAATATTTAAAAGTATCTTGGTTAATTAAGCCATCAAATAACATTTCATTAATGGAAATGTCTATTTTATTATAGGCTATGTTGATCTCATTTCTGGATGTGACTTGATATTTGTTTTCATCCCATAAAATTTTGTTCATCCTGCTCTCATATTCTATGTTTTCCATAATCACTATACCCCCACCCTTGTCTGGTTTCATTATTCTTAAATTATGTTCTAATTTCAATTCTTCCAAAATTTGCCTTTCTGTGTTATTTAGGTTATATAGTGGTTTTCTTCCAATTATTTCGTCATTTCTGATTTCTTTCTCTAATATTTTTTCTAAGTTCTTCAAAAAAGGGTTTAAAGGGGGATTATAGGTAGAACTACGCTTCAAATTCACATTCATATTATTGTATGACAAAGAACTGTTGGAAAAAAGCATTTTAAGATTAATCTTCCTAAGAAATAATTTTATTTCCAGTAAAGCCTTAATGAGGTCACCCTTAGTGGCTGGTATAAATTTCAGTCCTTTGGATAGTAGGTGGAAATGCCCTTTCCGAAGTTCTAAAGGGCTAAAGTTGTAGATGTTAAAATTACCATACGTCCATTTACTACCTTCTCTGGTGATGAAATCAAATGCTGAGGGGGTGGTGGGTACATCAAGGGGTATATCTAATATCTCCCTCTTCCCCTTCTCCCCCCCCCTCCCCCATTGAAAATTTCCTTCTCTCCCTGCCTGTTTATTCATAATCCTTTCGGATCTTCTTAATGGGGGAAATTCCTCATCATATATATTTACCTCTTCCTGGGGGTCATTATTACCCAAGGGTACATTTTCACTATTATTGTAAAACTTTTTATTATTATGATAAGCTGCTTCCTGCATATACTTTCTAGAATGTGGGATAGGGTAACTTGTTTTATTTTCATATTCAAGTATATCTCTTTCCATTTTTTTGATTTTCCTTTCTACTATAACATCTATATCATTGTATATTTCTTTCCTCATGTTAAAATAAGTAGCTTTCTCCTCTTCTATAGTAAAAATCAGGTCACTAGTAATAACTTTATCCAAGGTCTCTATTTCTTTAAAAAATTCTTCTTGAATTCTGTTATTTTCAACAACCATGAGATTTAACATCTCTAAACCACATTTGTTGAAAATATCAATAAGTTTCAAATGAAAATCAGTACCTGTTATGACATTATTCGGGTATTTAAATACCCTTAATCCTTTAGGCACAATGTTAAGAGAAATACATTCATCTAGGTACATATTTTCTATATTAAGCACTCTATGCTTGTGTAACAATTTATACAATTTGTTTAGATTATCTTTGTAAGGAGCATTATTAGTTCTTTCTGAAGCTCCATTACCAAAATTTTTAAAGTTGTATTTTTGGTGTAGCCAGTCTTTTAGATTGGGTGTAGCAGTTACAGTACCTTTAGAAATTTCAGGATGGCGTGTGCGTGTATCACGCTTCTCTCTGTTAAAAACTCCATGCGTTCCTCCTCTGTTAACATCTCTGAATACATTCGGAGTATTAGCTGGATTGAAAGTGTCCTTAAGCAGGTCCCTTGCAAAGCCGGCGTCTCCTTGTTCGCCAATAAGCTGTAGTCCTGCGTTGTCTTTAGAGTTTGTTGTTGCTATTACAGACCTTTCGGTCCCTCCGTTGATATTGTGCAACTGCTTTTCTTGCGAAGTTAACAGGGAGGCAGCTACCGGGGTGAGAAGATCGATCAGTTCGGTTAACTGGCCAATCAGTTTGCGAGTTAACCCAAGGTCCTCCTGCTGAATTGCAGGAGATTCCTGTGTTTCCATGAGATAATCCACCACAACGAAAACCAGAAAACACGAACCAAAAACTAATAAGCGTACCAAGAAGGAACCAAGCAGGAAAACTTAGTAAATGTCTTGGGTTTTAATAAATCCACCATGGAAAAAACAGGAAACAGAGCATAAAAACAGCAAACACGCCAAAGCAGTATTAACGCTTTTCCAAAACTGCGTTTTCGTTTCACCATAACACTTCATCAGATAAACAGCACCAAATTGACAGGAATATTTATATCCTAATTAATTAGAATCAATCATTCCAAATAGGTTCAATTTGTCACTATTTAGACCATTTTAAAGTGAAACTAGTGCAGAAAAATTGCAATACATCTTATTTATTATATAAATGTCTCTTATAAAATTTTAAAATATCAATAGAACAAATAAATTACGTATGTTTGAACATAATTGTGTCCTAAATATAAATTTAAAAATTGTTTATTAAAACATCCTTGTTAATTCTAGTGACCCACATTAAAATCAAAAATAAAAGAAGTACAAAATGGTAATAAATGTAAAACATTGCCATCCAGTGGTCATTTGTGAAATTCCAACAAATTCTATTTGATGTTGTAGCAAAAAAAGCTGAAAACATCTTCAAAACCTTTTACAAAAATATTTATTAGTATAAAGAAAAAATTTTTTATATCCATTTATAAATAATGTTTCCAACCATTAATGGAAGGGATAAAACGTTTGTGGTAGAAAAGAATATAATAGATATGAACATTAGTAACTAATTCTGTTTCATTATAGTTTAGCTGCGCGCAGCTTTAGAAGGGGCAAAATGCTGGTGTATTCATTGAGACCTGGTGCATTATATGCTTCTAAGGTCACTTGCCACCAAAACTCCCTGTACTCTAATCTTTCTTCCCATGGCCCTCCTCTAATGTCTCTTTCGGTATGTTCAATTACCGAAAATGTAAAGCTAGCATCTTTACATAGTAGGCTATGTTTGTACAGGGCATTACTTTCTTTGCAATTTTTTATGTCATTCAGATGTTCAAATATCCTCCTTTTCAATTTCCTTTCTGTTTTACCCACATAGAAGGATTGACACTGTTTACAAAAAGCAAAATACACCAGTCCCATAGAGTCACAATTATAATAATATTTCTCATTAATTATTTTCCTATTTCTACTATGAATATTTATAATATTACTATTAGAAATAGCTGTGCATTAAGAGCATCTGCCACATTTGTATGTGCCTTTTCTTCTTTTGTCAAGGTAATTTATATTAGTTTTATTTTCTAAAATATTTCTAATATTTTTAGAATTTTTATAGACAGTTTTGATTGAACATAGATTGTCTTTATCAAAATCCATTAATTCATGAAATCTATACCATTCCTTATTAAAAATATATCTTATTCTATTGTTCATACTATTATACTCAAGTGTAAGGGCCAACTCAAAATTCTCCTTACTATTATTGTTCACCACCTCATTATCAATTTTATTTTTGATATTGCCCCCTCTAATAATAGGTAGAAATCTATTCTTCCTACCCTTAATTACCTCATTTTTAATGCTTTTTATAAATTCATCAGGGTATCCCCTGTTCCTGAACATTTTTTCCAACAGTTCACATTCCGAACAGAATGCTTCTTCATCACTAGTCATCCTACACCCCCTTACAAACTGTCCTTTTACAATATTTCTTTTGACATGGTGGGGGTGTGAACTATCGAAGTGCAGGAAAGAATTGCAATGGGTAGGTTTCCTATAAATTTTGGACTCCAATCTGTCACTTTTTCTATAAATTTCCACATCAAGATATTGTAAGACATCTGTGGAAACTTGATATGTAAATTTTAAAAAATTACTAGTGTTTTGTATGTATTCAAGGAAAGATTTTAATGTATTGTCATCTCCAGTCCAAAGAATCACTATATCGTCAAGGTACCTACGGTACATGATCCAAGATGAATTGTATACACTGTGCAAGATATGTTTCTCCTCCCAATTAGCCAAAACTAGATTAGCATAAGTGGGGGCACAAGCTGCCCCCATAGCTACTCCCTGAATTTGTTTATAAAACTCTCCGTTGAAATATAAAAAATTGTTCTGTAGAACTAAGTCCATTAACCTATTAACCATGACCATTAAGTGGTCATTTAGGTCATCAGGGAGGGTCCATGATATGTACTGTTGGGGATGACTGTTGATGAGTATCCAGTCCAGTATACTTTCTTTATGATAAGGTATCCCTATCCTGGTGGGGGAGGATATAATCTGTTTAAACCCATATAAGTTTACGTGAGTGGTTTGAGATTCTGAGGAGCAGGTGTTCGAGTCTATGTTAAAATCCCCAAGTGCCATGGTTTCTGGAGGGTAGGTACTAGATAATAAGTCGAGTATATTTTCAAGGGTACACGAAAATGGTGCCAAAAAGTAGCACGACAACCATAAACAGAAAAAGCTGCTTTCGTTGCCAATAACTAATCCCCAAAGTGATAAACACAAAATTTATTTAGAAAACACACTATAAATAAAAACACTTAAGCAAAAAAAAGGATAAGCGCTTTCGTCACAATGACTTCATCAGAACAATAAAATATTTTAAAAGTTTCCATTTTATACATTCGTAGAGTCAGATGACCCTAACAATTAAATTTTAAAAGGACAGTCATTAAAATTGCATATAGAAGCTTGAGTGTAAAAAGAACTGTAAGGTGTAAGATGTCAAATACATAAATACAAATAGATGTACAAACATTTTGTGATCAGGTAATGAAAATATTGATGATAATAAAAAAACAAGTAGAAAACTCTATAACGTTACTACAACTAACTAGTATAAAGCATAAGGAAACTAAAAGTTGTTGTGAATCATAGTTTACAAGCCCTGAACCTTAATTCAGGTTTGATGCTGATACGTTTTTTTCATCCCTCCTTTTGATACTATAACAGTGTTCATATATCCTGCGATTTAATTTTCTTTCTGTTTTGCCGATATAATAACAAGAACAGAATTTACAACAAGCAAGGTATACGACACCTGAGGTAACACATGAACCATATACAAAATTAACTGGAATATAAACGCACCATTTAAACACATTCAAGAGAATCCCCTTCACAGTTTTAAATTTGGTATTTTGGAAGTTGTACCATTAGACTTCAGAGGTGGGGATTGGAAAAACAAACTTTTGAGGGCAGAAACAAAATGGCAATTAAGATTAAATGCTGCTGAACCTCCAGGGTTAAATGATGCTATCAGCATCAAACCTGAATTAAGGTTCAGGGCTTGTAAACTATGATTCACAATTGTATATTAAGCTGGGTCTTTGATGTCTGCCTGCTTCTTTAAATAATCATACCAATTAACTTACTTGATTGATTAATTGTTTAAAACCTGTGTATATATAAGATGTAGAATTTTAGAATGAATGTAAGATCTGATGAAGCTACACAGCGAAAGTGCTTATCTTATTAATTATTGATAATAAAGTACTTTGAACTTTAAGTGTTACACTTGTTTTCGCTCAGCCCTGCTATTTTGATTTACAATAATGATTTAAGTATGCCAATATATTTTCCTATTTCTTTTAGCGTAAATCTACAGTATTTATTACATTTGAATTTGGGATTCTTACAGTTTCTTATGTTTAGTCACCATTTTTATCTTTTGCTATGAGTCAGTATACACTAGGCCATTGCCAATTTTTAGTAGAGTAGGGTTTATTCCTAAGAGATTTCTGGGGACACCTAATAGTGCTACAGACCCAGGAGTGATTTACTATAATTAGCATTTATGCAGAAATAATATTAACCTTGGCAGAATTTCCTTTTGCCTAGAAGGACAGAGCAGTATGCTGTCCATTTAGGACCTCATCAGGGTGGTGTCATTCTGGTGTTTCTTGCCTTTCAGGGAGGGAGCAATATTCAGGGGTTAACACTTTGGCAGAATTTCTTTTTAAGAGTAGAAGGACAGAGCAGTATGCTGTCCATTTAGAACCTCATCAGGGTGGTGTCCTTCTAGCATTGCTGGCCTTTCAGGGAGGGAGCAATATTCAGGGGTTAACACCATGCCATGAGCAGCCTACTGGGTCCAGGAGCACTGAGGTGATTCCCATATGCATTCCCTTTTTGTGCTTTTACCTATATGTCCCAATTCCCTAACTGGCAACTTTGTGTTACCTAGTCAGCAAGCCCTCCTCACTCTTACACCTAGAATGCTTATTCCATCCACTTTCATTTATTGCCCCTACTCTTTGCCCCCTAATGCTTCCAACCTCATGAGCCCTGACCCCTGTCTCATCATTCATACTGCCATGCCACCCCTTTCTAGAGCTGGTATTCACACTGGTAACACCTCATACCTAGTGTCTTCACTGGTTCAGTTTGCACACGGCGAAATTGTTTGGTTTCCTCTAAAGCCTATATCATTACTCATGCATGTTCCCACAATTATTATCATATTACCCTTATTTCAAACCCTTTAGTACTCACTGAAAGGCTCAGTCATCTAAATAATTGAATATAATCCCAATGCACCAGCTTATTTTAGAACTAATCACAAATTCATGTACCAGCGCTGATACCATTACATGCCTAATAGCTTAAGAGGGGGCCGGGATGGTTAGAGCATTACTGAAAATAAGCTTGCCCCACAGCAAATTGCCCTATTTCCCCTCAGTCTCACCCTGTCAACTAGACACCTTAAGCAATGGTTCTGAAACATTAATTTTCCCTGAAAATTTATAGAAAAATCATCTTTTTACGCAAAGATTGATAAACTTGATGTGTGAGAAAAAAATCATATCCATATAAACTAGGTTAAAAAAAAATAACATATTCTGCTGTGACAAATGATGGTCAGATGAAATTGCTTTCATCATAAAATGACTATTTATATATGGGTGGCTGGATAAGGTACATCTGACCAAGTTGGATTTCAGCTAGTCATGCGACTGTAAACCCAATTAAATGAATAGACATTAGCTGAAAAGGTTTCTATGGAGAGCTGGAGCTTTCAGCACCCTCATGAAGGTGGCTTCACATAAGCACCATTACATAATATAATATAATATAATATAATATAATATAATATAATATAATACAAAATCTTGGCATAAGTTAGGAGATTTATTGTCATGTGTACATTACTTTGATTGATCTTGCCAGATCATGGTCTATTAAAAAGCAACTCGGTTACATAAAGTTATACTGGGTAAATATTACTGAATGCAAACAGAAAGAAAGCACTCTGGACTGCCCATACACAGAATTCCTCTATGGCTTCCCCATTGCAATCTGAATATATAAGTAGACCATAAAATAGATAATTCCACCATGTGATTTCCACTCTGTATAGCGGACAGCTTAAATAGTAAAATAAATTGTAGCTAGGAAGACATTTAGTTATGGCAAAGCTTAGAATAACAAAGTTTTTCAGTTGTTTTCTTGCTTATACTTCTTTTTCTGGCCCTGTTGGCTTCTAGTCATGTCAGCCCCTCTTATATAATCTATGCTAGCCCTCTCTCCAGTCACTGTTGTGCACATATAGCTCAGTCATTATAGGGTGCGTTTTCACTCTTCAGAAGAAATAATGTTACAACAAATGGAATGTTGGACAACAGTGCAGAAAGTAGGTGAAAGGTTCAGTCAATGGAGCTGTTATTGTATTTATAATGGATGCCTGTAATTTTACTGAAGAGCCTACATGTTTCCTCCATTGAGCACTAGTGTGCAGACATAAGTTAATATATGGTCAGAGCAGTATTCAAGTGCACTATATGTGTTACCTTGTATGCTGCTAATGTCTGCTAGAGGTCAACACAGCAGAAATAATATCCATATCATCTTTCGTCTGGGGACCAACTGTTGGCCTTCACACACTCATTCCCTTCTCCTTAGCTGACCCTCAGTCCCTGGGCTGATAGCTGAATCATGGTTGTCTGGGTCACAGCTGAAAATCCTGTCCCTGTGCCAAGAGGTCAGTTCTTATATGTGTATTTTTATTCTCAGGCAAATAGTTAAACTACAAACAAAGCACAGTTTTATCCTTCAGTATTTTATACTTTCATGACAAAAATAATATGAACGTATGTAAGAAAATTCCATTTAATGCAGACATTGATTGTAATGCTGTGGTCTATATCTTTTTATTTTATGAAACTGACCAAATCTTAAAAACTTTGCATTTCTTTACATACGCAGTCTGTGCCTCACATGTTTTTACTTGCTCTTCTTCCTTATACTGACAGATACAAAATACCGTAAGGGCAAATGTGGTCAACATGACCTGGAGGAATACATCATACACCAGTTAATTCATTACTAATTACGTCTGTGAACATAAACAGAGGCAAGTAAAGCAATCAGTTCAGCATCACAAATGCACTTCCATACACCTGCAAAATGTTTACAGTAATTTTTCAGAGAACTGTTTTGGAAGATTAAATTAGGGAGTGGTGCTCATTGCTTGTAAACACTACTGAACACAATGTACAAAAATGCCAGTCATAGTCTGGTTACTAATCATATGCTACACAGCAGTAAGTGCATATTATTGTCAGAAACAGCAGATATTTTACAATGTGCATATTATACTGGGAAGAAAATAAACTCTCCTGTGTAGCATACAATATTGTACAATGTGCTGTTTTCTATGTAGTGGCTGTGAGTGAAGTGTAGTTTGTAGCTCACTGCAAGGAGGTATACATGGCATGCTAAGAGCAGGATATCACAGAGCAGTTTTGTTTATTTCAGTGATATAGACTATGCATTGTATGTAAGAAAATGTCCATAACCCTCTGAGTATATGTCCTACACATTTATGTACAGCAGTATCCTCCGTATTCACAACAAAAGAAATAAACATGAATGCAAATGATTTGGTTGTCTTCTGCAATCACAAATAGTCATTGCTCATTGTTTTTTGTTTTAGTAGCTATGCTCATCCTTTTCTCTTGACTGCACTTTCTCTCATTTCTTTTTCCTCAGTACACTAAACCTGTATTCACTACCTCACAGTCTTCTTTTCTTTCTCACTACTGCCTCTTTAAGAATTATCTACCATGGCAAGAAAGACAAAGAAAGAATTTTATACAGTTATGGGTTCACAGGTTCATATGCAAGTAGTAGGCTACTTGCCCTTGTGGGCCATTTTAAGCATAGCCAGTTTCCCTTTTGGTGCTTGAATTAACCAATTCCATTTGGATTTAGACTGGCCTTACTAATCCCAAGGTCAATAATTATATATATTAACCTTAGTGATAATAACTGGGATCATACCATAGATGATTTGAGGGAACCATTGCATGAGATAATGCATTTTAAAGCTGTCTCTGTCCATTAGTAGTACAGGGGTCAGTCCTGTAGTAACTCTTTTGTTTCCCATCCAGAGATCCAAGTTGCACTTGAACATGGACAGGGCTGAGTTTTGTTTTACATGGACGGAGTGTCTGTTCCAGAGCAGTGGTATCATCTTTGAGATAAACCTGTCCTTCTAAACCAATCTGTTGATGTTGCAGAAGAGTTTTAGATCACTAGACCAAGCATTTCTAATGTCATTTGACTTGTTAATATGCAGTAAATCCATCAGTATTGGGTCATAGGTTGTTTTATATGTCAGACACAGGTCACCTCTTAGCAGTCTGAAGGAAACCGAGTATAATGACAGGGCTTTGAATCGGTCCATATAGGAAATATTGCTTAGGCCTTGAATCATTTTAGTAAGGTATTTCTGTCAGTAGTTGTTGCATGTGTCTGGAGAGATACATTTCAAAGGGGGCATTATACTCAATGACTGGCCTATTGAGGATTGTGCAAAAGAGAACAATGACATCCCTAGATCTAGACACAATCCCATTGTGATAAGCTATGCAATATAGAAGGACTTTCTTGCAACAATGGACACATGCTGGTTGAAAGTTAGGTCACTGTGAGGTGCCGGAAGCTGTTGAAGACTGTGGGGGGGGGGGGGGCACAGTATGACAGGGGCACTTAGTGATCTAAAAAGGACAATTTTTTTAAGACTATTTGCTACCACAGCATAGGTTCACTTGATGGACATTTTAAGCTTAGCCAATTTCCATTTTGCTGCTTGAATTAACATTTCCTGATTGGTCTTACCTATCCCATGGCTGATAATTGTATATTAACCCTAGTGAGAATAAATGTGATCCCACTGTAGATAATTTGAGGGGACCCATGTAAGGGATGCAGCATTTAGGAAGTGCCTCTATCCATTAGTGGCACTAGGGGTAATCCTGGAATATATTTTCTATTACCCATCCTTAGATCCAAGTTGCATTTGAATATGGACAGGGATGAGCTTTGTTTTACTTGAATAGATAGTCTGTTCTGGATATATATCCATCTCTCCACAACATTCAGTTTAGATACCTGGACTGAGTATTTCTGATGCCATTTGACTTGCTGATGTTCAGTAGGTCCATATGTATTAGGTCAGAGGATGCCATGTATGCCAGACACATTACCTCTAAGCACTCTGAGTATAGTGATAAATCTTTGAGGTTGTCCATGCAAGACCTACTGTTTAGGACTTGTATCCTTTTAGTACGGTATCTCTGTGGGTATTCCAATTGTTGCAAGGGTCTGGACAGATACATGCCAAAGTGGCCATTATACAAAGTGATTGACCTAATGAGTGCTTTGTAAATTGGGGACAATAACATCTCTAGATCTAGTCACAATCAATTTGTTTATAAGCTGTGCAATATAGAAAGACTTTCTTATAACTCTGGGCACATGTTGGTCTAAAGTTAGGTCGCTGTACACACAAGTTCCCAAATGCCAAACAACTGGGTCATTTCTCAGGGGGCATTGTCAATTTGGCAGTTCCCTGGTGTAGATGACTTCCCAAAGGATACGATAATGTATTTCTTGGAGTTTAGTTTCAATTCATGATTCTGGCACCAGTTATTGTTTGGGACAAACCTTCCTGCGTGATGGTTAAGTCATTTGGGGATTCAATAACTGCTCCTAGTTTGCAGTCATCTCAAACTCAGTCTGTCAAAGCCCTTTGGTATTTCCTTTTATTTTTGAGATGTATATACCAAACAGAAAATCTCTCAGCACCGAACCCTGGGGGACTGGTCTCTTCCTCTATTTTGATCTCCTGCATCCTGTGTCAAGCATAAATGTATACGTTCTTTGATTCACCTTCCTGATTGTATTAAATTATATTCCTTGTATAATACAGGACCACTTGTTAGAATGAGTTTTAAATTTATAGTTTGGAACAGTCTTCTAGTGAACAATGAAACAAAATGCATGAACCAATGATAGCAAAACTAGCCATTTCAGAAAATTTCAACCATAAAAGGGCACTCAAACTTCTGTCATTATAATCCACCAATATCAGTAAATATGCAAAATCTCTGCAGAAGTAAGTCATCTAAATAATTCCACATTAAAGGGATCTGCAACTAATGAAGAGGTTGCTGCTAGCAAACAACTTTATATTTCATTGTTTCATCTACAAATAAAGTGCCTGTTGCACTTGAAGAATAAATTGCCTATGCTACATTAAAAATGATAAGCTAGTAATTTTGCAATGGGGAATGGATAGCAAACTGATAACAGGTTTATAGTTACTAAGTAACTCCTCATTCATAGGACTGCAGCATCCACTCCCATTAAAGTACAACACAGTACAGTATCAGCGATCCATCTGCATACTGTGGGAGTAGAACCCACAGTCTTCTGCATCAAAAGCAAGTATACTACCTGTTGTGCTACTAACAATGCAAGCAACTTAGCATAAGTAGCATTAAACATCTCTTCCCCTGAAGGGGGGGGGGGCAAAGGCCCAAAACCAGGGACACATTTTAAATATTGCTTGTATAATCTTAGAAAGTTGCTAAAATAAAGTGTTTCCTGAAAGATAGGAAGACTGAAAGTTAAAGAGCTATCATTATTTACTGAATTCAGTTCTCACTGATTTGCCAGAAAAACACAAATTTTAAGATGAACAGACCAAAAGTATAAGCCAAATATTCTGTGAAAATCTGGACAGTGGAGAGCTATGGACTCAACTCCCTGAATCACAAGTAGTGGTATGGGTAGAGAATTCAAGCTCTTGTTTGAGCCTGAGCAACACTAACCACCAGGTATACCTACCCGGGGCATTTTACACACATACATACACACACACATACACATGCACGCACGCATGGGCGCACACACACACACACACACACACACACACACACACACACACACACACACACACACACACACACATATATATATACACACACATGGGAGCAGCATAACTCCTGCAAATAAAAGAACAAAACTCTCCTTACCGGCATGACTCTGGCTCTGGCAGCACTAACAGAACAGCGGCAGCATAACTTCTTTAACAAACAGCAATAAGAGAACAAGAACAGCTAGTTTAGTTAGTTTAACTTCCCCATACAAGTCCACGTTAGAGTGAAAACTCCACTTCATTAATTTTCCTAACAGGTCTTGCAGCTGTAAAAGGTGGGGAGGCTCTCACTCGCCCTGGCTTTATGGTACCGGCACCCATGTCACTGTCCAGATAAGTTCCCAAATCCCAAACATCTGGGTTAATTCTAAGGGACATATTGTCAATATGGTAGTTCCTCAGGGCAGATGAGTTCTGAAAGGATATGTTAATGCATTTTTTGGCATTTAGATTCTATCCATGATTTTGCCACCAGTTATTTATTTGGGACAAATATTCCTATAGGGTGACTAGGTCAATTGGGGATTCAATGACTCCTTCTACCTTCAGAAAAGCTGATGCCAAACAGGAGAGATCTCAGCATAGAACCCTGGGGGACTTGACTGGTGAATGGTCTCTTTCTGGAGGTAAGCTCCCCTATTTTGATTACCCGAGTCATATCTGTGAGCCAGATAGCAATCCAGTGGGTGACATAGGGTTTTTTCCAAGATTATTTAGCTATTCTACTATGCTTGAATGGGAATTGTGTCAAAAGCTTTGGCCAGGTTGATGCATGCTGTGTATACCATTTTACTTCATCCATTGCTTTGGTGACCTTTTCAAAATAGTCCACCAGGTTGAATAAGCATGACCTGCTCTTAACGAACAAAAACTTAGATGGGTCCAGTGTTTGGAGGTTCCCTATGTTCTTATCCATTACTTCTACAATAAGCCTTTCCATGGCTCTGCATACGAGTCTGGTTAGACTTATGGGTCTATAATTGCATGGGTCGGTGTAAGGTCTTCCCTTATGCAGGGAAATGACTGTAGATGGTTTCCATTCACTTGGTAAGAGCCCTGTATGGAGGTTGAGATTGAACAGTGTTGTTACAAAGATGGCCAAATCATGTTTCATGCTATTTATGATGTATCCAGGATAAACCTCCTTTGACCAGCTCAGTCTAACTACATTACTTATTCAAATATCTGCATTATTTTACACAGTTAGTGCCTAACAGACAGCTTACAGCATGCCAAACAAAGAAAGACCAAATAAGTAAATGTGTGATGGACAGCTCACCTGGAAGGTCTAAAACTAAAAAAGATGTTATCAGGTTCTTTTGCCACAGAAAAAATATGCATTCCAGTACTCAGTTTTGCTACAAAAGAAAAATATATAATTGTATTCAGCCAACCAGGCTCCACTGTCCTATAAATTACCTTCCACTTGATACTTGAACTCTTAATTCACAGATATGCTTTCAGAGCTTATCACACCAGATCAGTGCTACTCCTTGTTGCTGTCCCACCCTGCAAAGCCTCAATGCACAAGGCTATGGATGATGACACCCATCACAAATACACACACACCTACTGAAGAACACCATAATGAGGCACACGCACAAACTAGGAACATCACAGAGCATGTGTTTGGGCTGCCCAAGTCACAGTTTCACTGCCTCAATATATCTGGTGGAGCCTTGCAGTACTCTCCAGCCACATGTGGACACATGTTCACAGTATGTGCCTTGCTACACAATATGATTCTGTGGAAACAGCTGTGGCAGGAACATCGCAAGGAAGGGACACACAGCCTCCCACCAATGCCAAGGTCCCCACAGCCACAGGGGGACCAGAGGAGGAACCCCCTGAGCATATCCCTGTAGGCAAATGTAGGCATTCCCAGTATGCCCTGGCCTTGGCAAACAGGCAACACATAGCACATGCACTGACACCAAGGGTCCTAGGGACTGACACCTCACTCCAACTCACATACATAGTAAAAAGGATGCCAGCCACAACACACAACCTGTACCTTACCATGTATTGGCTGTGTATTGCATGCATCAGACAGAGACAGTCCTGAAGCACTGTTATCTCAACTGCTGCAGGCACAAGGTAAGTCACTCTTCTTTACAACAAATGAATGGGGTAGTAGACTGTGATAGCATATGTATGGGCTTGCCACATGTATGCAAGGGAATAGAGTGGGCTACAGAGATAGCTGCAGACAACTGACAGCTGTGTGGGACTACATGAACTGTCTGTCCAATACTGACCAAGCCATAATATGCAGTAGGCCCCAAGCCAGCAAAACATACTGCACTATGCGAGGTAATTGCATACAGCAGGGTTATAGGACAGATGCTTGATTATCAATGTTAGAGTCCTATACCCCAACACACCCGTGTCCACATACAACTACAATCACAGTAGAACAGTTTGTTTAGTAGCATGGGTCCCCTACAGTGTATGGAGTCGTTAACCCAAAAGTCTGTCAGCGGTTCCTCACATCAATCTATAATGATCTGCCACTGATGTACCAAGAAATCACAGTGCTATGCAAAATGTACCAGACATATTATGCAAAACTCTCTTCAGTCCAACACACTCTGCACACACCCTACATATGGGTCAGATATTATAGACAGCACACAGCCAGGAAATCCTACTGGCATTATATCAGGGAGGTGCAAGACTGTTTCATCAGGTCAGTAAACAATTGGCTATAGCACAAAAAATCCTGGACTGGAGTACAAGTAGGACTGGCCTGGAGTCCCATTGTAATTAATGATGGTCATACTGGGCGTGTTCCTACACTTAGCTAATTTCAGCCCATGTCTGAACCCACATCTGACGATAGAACTGTGATGTTCATATATCTCTGTGCATACAGACAGCTATGTATACCTTAACTTTCTATCCCTATCCCCATCAGACATCATTACCCTTATCTATCTGTATATGGCCCATAGATATATTTAGCTCTGTTGAGTTTAGTATAGACACACACACACACACACACACACACACACACATATATATATATATATATATATATATATATATATATATATATATATATATATATATATATATATATATAGATTGCCCATACATGTCAAGCAGAGTGCCTCTTTGGACCTCTTCAAGAGGAACCTTGACGATTGGATGGGAGAAAGGAAATTCACCCCAGGGATCACATCATTCGCCCTGCTAGACAGGGGTCCAGGAAAGTAAATAATGTGGGAAGAAATAGCCAGGGAATTGTTACGGCTAGGCTTGTATAGGCCCTAGGGCTGATAGCCTAGTACCAACCTATGAACCTATGAATATATATATATATATATATATATATATATAGATAGATATATATAGATAGATATATAGATAGATATATGTAGAGGCAGACATAGGGGGGAGAGAGACACAGAGAGAGAGAGCGACACACACACAGAAAGGCATAGTGTGATGTAGTGCTGCAGCCACTTATATACCAATTGTAACCAGTGGTACGTGCAAATAGTACGGTGAGCTCTAGTGTGGAATAGTAGGTTGGTATAATGCTGCAGCCACTTATACACCAATTGTAACCAGTGGTGTGTGCAAATAATACAGTAAGCTCTAGTGTGGAATAGAAGGTAGGTAGGGAGTCTAATCTCACATCAGCCAGCGTGTGTGTGTCTGTGTATCTATTCCACATACAGCAGAATGCACTCCCCCAATAGGCCTGTGTCAGTGCAAAGGTCACTCACCTTATCTCCTTGCATCCTCCACAACAGTGGCCTCCCTGTCAGCAGCTACTGGTGTCACCCACCCCAACAGCAGTGGCAGACACTCTCCCAACACATAAACTCTGTGGTGCATGTTATAGCTGTGTACCATTATAGTGTATATAGCTACACAAGCAATGATTTTAATCCCATTAATGGCAACTGAGTGAGTGTGTATGTAAGTATATCCCCTTATACCTGTGTGTATTTCTTGCCTATGTGTGTGCAATGTCAATACATTTTAAAGTTTGTGCCTACCTGTGACCCCCCCCCATGGGCCTACTTTACAGGGCCTGCTGATGTCATCTACCTTAGATGTACAGTTACACACTCTCTTTGCATACAAGGTCTGTGGCACATATGATAAGTGTGTAGCACTATAGTGTATATAGCTAGATAGGTAGTAGTTCTAATCCCAACACCGGTAACACAGTATGTGTAAGGATATCCCTTTGCAGCTGTGTGTATGTCTTGTCTATGTGTGTGCAATGCCAATACATTTTTAAGGCCTGTTCCATCATGTGAATCCCCCCATTGAAGTACTTTACAGGGCCTGCTGGTGTCGTCCACCTTAGATGCACAGTTAGATACACTCCAGGCATATAAGCTTCTTGGAGCATACAATAAGTATCTAGCACTGTAGTATATACAACTAGACAGGTAGAGGTTTGAGTCTCAATATTAGCAACTCTGTGAGTGCATTGGTATGTGCATGCATATCCCCTTACAGCAGTGTGGCTGTCTTCCCTGTGTTTGTGTGCAGCAGTTATACTATTTTTAAGGGCCTGTGCAAACATATTAACCTCCCCCCAGTGGCAACCTTTGCAGCATCTGCAGATGTTCTCCACCTGAATAGCAGTGTCTAACACTACAAAAACATATAAGCTCTGCGGCAGCACATGCCATATGCATATAGCGCTATAGTATATATAACTAGGCAGGTAGGAGATCCACTCTCAACAACGGTAGTTCATGAGTGTGTGTGTGTGTGTGTGTGTGTGTGTGTGTGTGTGTGTGTGTGTGTGTGTGTGTGTGTGTGTGTGTGTGTGTGTGTGTGTGTGTGTGTGTGTGTGTCTGTGTGCATGTGTGTGTCTGTGTATCTGTGTGTACGTAGGTTGCAGTCCATGTTTGGCCAGGTGTGTCCTGTGAAAACAACAAACAACAAAAATAATACATAGATCCCAAGAGTGTAGGACAACACACATTTCCTACATGTGTGTAATAGTTGCAAAAAGCAGTAATTTTACATCAGAAACACCTTAATGTTCTGAGACATAGCATAACTGAGGGAAATGCTACAAAAATAAGATGTCATATTGGCAGACCAAGAGAAGTCCTGTCCTTTGCACTTGCCATGGGTATGATTTGTCCTGCCAACTCTCACGATACTACATGAAGTGTTCCACATTGGGCATTTGTTAAGGTTGCATACCTACTCCGTGTTGCCTTTGTGTGTGCAATATCTATACATGTCGAGGCCCTGTGACTAGAAGCTACCCCTACATAACCCACATGTAGCTAGGCATGAATGCTAACTGCCACCACTCACATTAGTAGGTACTGACTAAGGCTGTGGCAACTGTAAGTTGTGTGCTGTCTGTCATTGACTCATCAAATGATGTTAACACCCTGCAACACGGACTTACATTGGGTACAGAGTGGTGCCAACGTCCCAGTCTTATGCTAATTGCAGAAAACAGTACCATCATACCATATGGCAAGGACACGGCCCTACTGTTTGCCACATCATTGGCAACCCCATAAATGCACAACTTGTGCTGAGAGACCTGGGTACTCAGTTTGATAACAATGTTGCATTCAACCATCATGTAGTGGCAGTGGCAGAAAGGCCTTGTACATGGTTCAACTCATAGGTAAAGGGAGTGCATCCAGAAAAAAGGTGGCCATTACCTCTGTATAGCCCTCAGTCAGTAGAACAATAATTTAGTACAATGGTCCATCTGATATGCACCTATCCAGACATTTGCACCAACTAGAAAGGCCATGGTAATACCCACAAATGTAATCCATGGTTTCCAACACCTGTCCCATGCAGACAGCCTCTAATCAGTAGTGCTCCACTCGGTATTGGACATGTTGGCCAGAGGTGGGCTGTTTGCATGCCTACAAGGCAATGTTCGACCCTGCCCTTCAACAGCTGCCCCATATATGTGAGTCAAGTTCCTTGCACATTACCAATACAACAGGCCTGAATCTGATATGCAACATCAACAGCATCTGCCATACAGACAGCTTTGTCCCCCGAAGGCTGCCCTGTCTCACGAATGCACTTTCCATACATGTCAAACAAAGTACCATGCAGACCTTCATTAAGTGCAACCATGATGAGTGGATGGGATACCGCAAATCTGTCCCAGGGGTCCCACCTGTGCCCCTCAATGACAGGGCAACAGGTGCTGATTGATGATTCTGTTGGGGATAAACTAATGGCTAGGCTTGTAAGGGCCTCAGAGCCAATAGGCTAGTAACCTTGTATGATCCTAGGTATGCCAGTTATGGCCCCGTGTGCTGTCATGGACTGTGTTATATGTCTACTCCCATTACTGGTATCTACTGTGGTGTGTTTCCTATGGGCAACATGTCAGTACCATGTCAGACATCCACCATCCGACAAATAGGTGAGTGGTACCACAGGTGTATGGGGACAGTCCAGCAACATTTGTGTGACACAATTACAGACAGCACTGCAAACATGTTCTAGGGTATCTTCATTGTGGGTGTCCAACATCTGCAGTACACAGATGTTTGCAGAATGTGTACATGTGCCCGATATATGTGGACCCTCTGCCAGACAAAAGTGGATGTCTGTAAAACAGTCCGACAATACGTAATGGTTACTTCCAGACTGTGGAGAATCTGGCTGTCACAAGCCAAGCACCTCAGAAAACAGTTATGGTACTTTAATATCTGGTACTGTATTCATTCCCTCATGTTGCATGCTCAATATGTACAATTAGCCTGTGTCCCCCCACTACTACTGGCTATAACCTGCTGTCTTGCTGTAGGGGGTCAACAGGCATGCTAGCCATAGCACTTAGGTGATGATATACAGGAGTTGAGTACATAGTGACCTAGCCAGAGTATGTCTGGAGCAGTCAGGGACACCTGGACAGTGTTTGAACTATGCCTGTGTGACATTCACAGAGTGAGAGAAGCAGACTGACAGTACATCATGTGATATGGCAGCTGTACCAACCACTACAGTCACTATTGTCTAATACAGAATCCAGTCGCATTCGTACATGAGCTAACAATTGCTGTGGGGACTCAGGGGCCAGAGCTGTGATCTATGTCACAGCAGACAGTGGGAAAAAGGAAGCCTGTAGCTGTTGGACAGCTGACTAACAGTGACATGTAATTCCAAGATACTTACCACAGACTTCTATTGTTGTAATCGCTATTTCCCATGCCTGCATCCCCAACTGCACCCTATTACATGGGGAATACTATTACATACCTGGTATAATGCTGTACTCCTTTATGTGCAGAAATCATGTGGTAGAATGCTAGGATAGCACAGTCTGTCATCATAGAGAAAGTCACAGACCTGTGTACCATAGGCTGCAACAGCTTGCCTTTTATAGGCAATGCTCATGAACAGCTGATTGCCTATGTACCAATCGGTGGCTCAAACATGCTAATTGCATTCAGAACAGCTGGGTTGTATTTTCATTAGCCAAAGTCATGGCAACACAGTGCTGTATCTGAGGCCTGCATGTAAGGCCATAACCCTTTTCCTGGCCTGTGAGAAGGACATTATTGAGGTGTGGGGACTATAATATCACAGAGGTTAGGTTGAAATACTGTCCACGGTTTGGATTTATGTGGTATTCCCACAATTTTGCATGCTATGTTTGTCCATTGTGAACAGACATTCTGATTATGTGACAATTTACTGTTTTACAATGTGGGTTGAGGTCAGTAAGGAGACAGACGTGAGTGTCCTACGTTATTTGCATCAGAATATGCATGCTGCTGCAATAGCTGCTGGTTTATCAGCTGTGTATATTTGTAGGAGAAGACAATGATGCATGTCCCTGTCACTTGACCATCCCCCACCCCTTTATGTATGGGTGTTGTGTAAATTCCTTGTTCTAGGTCTTTCTAAGATATGGTAGGTCTGTAGCAGGTAGCTGAACATACTGATGCATATGTTGCAGGCTGCAGCTGCTGCATTCTACCCATGAGCCATACTGGGGATTGTGAACACACTGTGGGACAGCAAGCTGTATATCTGAGTGAGGGAGCAGTGTCAGCTCTGTTGTCGCAGCATAGCCAGGGCGAGGGTACCCATAACAGTCCAGGTGAGACATGTACCTCTAGTACATATGTTATGTAATAGTGCCATCCAGAGAGTGGTAGGTGACATGTAGGACACATATACATATTTGTGACTTGTGTCCCAACCTACAGACCTTTAAGGTGCTAATATGAGTGGCAGTGACTGCAGTAGCAGAGAGATGTTCTGCTTAAAATTGCATGGCTCTGTCATTTAATTGTTCAGACAGCCATGTACTTGACATGCAACACAATGGAATGTAAGCCAGAACTGTGTGTAGAAAAAATGTTAAGCATGCTAGGAATGTACCAGATTGAGCTGCAGAGTCAATACTTTAGCAGGTGAATTTGCAAGACATATGTGCATGCATACAGTCAGTTACACAGGATTGAAATGAACATGTGTGATCGGATGTGTATGATGTGTGACACTGAACTGTCTGTCATGATTTCATAATCTCAATGCATACTGACTTGCCAGTATGTCAGCACACAGCATAGGTTGTGTGACAAGTGTGCCAAATGTAAGTGGCACAACTGTGGACATTCTGCAACAGTCTGCAGTTGTCATCTCTACCTGATATCCTAAGCCCCACATACATTCATCAACATTTATTTGTCTGTGTACTGGTTTGGTGTCTCTATCACATTCCCACATGTTGTCATTTGCCCCTTATATGTACAAATAGTGTGTCACTGGCAATAAGGATATGTTTAACTCAATGCATCCAAGTGACACCTCCAGGTACATCTGCAGTTAATTCCTACTGATGCCTCTAGGCATCAAATATTGCTTGTTCATATTTGCACTAATAATTCCAAAACCATGCTATGTACAAGGTTTTAAAAGATTTCATCTTTAAGTTTACACAATGGCAAACTCAACTCCATTAATATTTGGCCTCTGGCTAGTGCAGGTACATAGATATTAACAGTTGTTTTTATGATATTAATTTATTTTGATATAATTTTCACATTTTTCTAAATATCTCAACAACCAAGTAACATAGACAGAACTTCTTAGCCTCATATGAAAGCTCTCAGCCAGATGAATAAAATGCTGCCGACAGTATGTGGATAAATTGAGTGGTTGCTGAAATAGTGTAAATTGGTTACAAAATATTATAAGCATAATAGACACTGCATTTACTGTGACTTATAAAATTCAGTTTAAGACCTACAATCTAAAGAATACTACCACTATAAAAAATAGTTTGTGCTGAAGAGTTTGCCATTTCTACTTCTTTTGTTACCACCATGGTTCCAGAGATGTCAGCATTTGTTTGAAATGTGAGGACATAATTTGATTCTGTCAAAAGGCTTAGGCTCCGCCCATTGGAAGTTACAGGGCAATCTTCCAGGGCTCTATTGGAGTGAATGAGTTAAGGAAACGCTTATAGTTGTTCGGAGCTAAATGGCCTAATGGCCTAATGTACTGTGATGTCGTTGACAGGTTCCTGGGTTTGACACTTGGCAGTGCTGTATATTTTTCTGCTGTGCATCACTGATAATCAGGATAAGTTTATGGAAACAGCTTTTAGTTTTCAAAGCTGAGTGGCTTAGTGGGCTAATGCACTGTGCCATAATTGAGTGGCTCCTGGGTTTGAAAATTAGCAGGGGCTGAGTATTTTTTCTGCTGTGCATCACTGATAAACAGAATAAGGTTATGGAAACACCTGCAACTCTTTAAAGCTGAGTGGCCTAATGGGCTAATGTCGTAGGTGGCAGGGTCCTGGGTTTGAGACTTAACAAAGATGACATTTTGCTGATGTGTAGAACAGTGGCAGAAACAGAATGTGATTAAAGCAGTTTTAAGTGGGTTTGCATGATGTGACATGATGCCAAGTGGTGCTTAGCTCCAATTAAACCTGTGCTATTTCCAAAAAAAGAAAAAAAGGGGTGATAGGAAAGTGGTGAAATGGGGGCAAGCAGGGGTAAAAGCAATATGAAAGGCAGGTAGGGATGTGCAGGACAGGTGTAGAAAAGAACTATAGCTCTCCTTTTCTTGTATAGCAATAGCTGTGCATGTTGTGGACAATTTGGAATTTGGAGCCTCACATCCCAGAGGGAGGGAGAGGTGTGGGTGACATAGCTTTGTTGATTAATTGCCATGATGGTTGATTGATGACAGTTTAGGTGTGGGTGAAATGGAGAGCTATGTATGGGAAGATATTTTTTGTGGGACAAATGCCCTTGTTTTTTTCTTTTTTTTTAAGGAGAGAGTGGGATGTTGGGGAAGGCATATAGGTATGTGTGGGGAGATAAGTTGGGTAGGATAGGTAGCATTCTCAAACAGACATGACAGACAAGACAGCAGAGAGGGGCAGTGTATGAGACATGGAGTTAAACACCTTGGACGGGGAGGGTGTTGTGGAATTAGAGGACAAAGTGCCCCCAGATAGCAGCAGTGGGACTGAGCTCCCCACCCATGGTCATTCACCACTGCTCCTTCATAGCCCCAAAAGTGGCTGTGCTGGGGGACTGGGCGCCTGGGGAAGCCTGCCCCACCAGGTGCGCCAGTCTGCCCTCGATCTGGTGCAGTTGAATATGTCTATATCACACTGGAGAATCCTGTGCACCATCCCTAGGAAATGTTGCTGGGTGATCACTCCCTCTCTGCACTTGTGCACTGGGGGGAGCTCCATTCCCTGAGGTGGTTCCACCCATCGATGGTGCAGGACCAGTGGAGGGGGCAGCTCTGAAGTTAGTTCTCAGACATGCTTAAACCTGGTGCCACAGCCAGATGAGGTGGGTAGGTGGGTCCACAGGTACTGGCCTACCCACTCGTGCTATGATGGTGAGGTTTTTTCAAAGTGTATAGGTTAGTTATTCACAGAACATTTAAACATTAGTTATAACAGAATGCATCAGTGTTCCAATTAGCCCAGAATAATAAAATCACATAGCATATAGAACACAACAATAAATGCAATAACAGTCAGTATTGTAACAGCATGCCAGTAACAGTTATGGCAAAAGGTCAACAACATTGGTATTTCAAAAGGTATGTTAGTATGCAACCATTGAAATATGTAACAATAATAAAATGCAAGGCCCAGCATAAGGTTTTGAGAACAGCCTATGTGAGATGGAAACTATACCCATAGTATAACAGTAATAATATTTGTGATGCAGATAACAGTTGGGGGGAGAAAGAGACATTCCATTAACAACAGTATAGGCCTATATTTATTGCAAAAGTACTGCTCTATACTCTACAGTTCTGCCTTCACTTTTATGTCTACAAGTGCCCTATATCTTCTGTAGCACATACATACCTCTCCAGCTATCTGCATGGGGCAGTATGGACCAAGCTGTAATACCTACAGGTACACAACTACAGGGGACTATTACATGTCAGGGGAACATATATGACTACCAAGGTGTCCTGTGCACTGATGTTCTGTGAGTGTACTACTGACATACTTTGACTAGATGTTAAATCTGAGTCCAAGTGTTTTGGCAACAGTGATCACTATCTATGACAGCGTGACACTTGAGAGACATATATTGTGCATAGTACAGGGAGCTTACACGTTTCCTGCCATCCTTGGCAGGCATGGGGTTAGATTATCAGCAGACATTCACAGACACACCAGACATTCAGCCGTAACAACAATAAACAGTTTTATTTGTCTTATTAACCTGGAATAATAGTGTACTTGTGGACATTAAATTTAATGAAATCTTATCACCTTGTTGAGCAATGCTGTTTACACACTAGTACATCTGGACACATAAATTAGTATACCATTGGAACAGCTACTACAGACAATTTATTTACCTGTAATTCCTATGGGGAGAACCTCTGTTAACAATACATAGCTGTTTCTATACATATTCAGTAGTACTTGTCTATTTCTATAAATATATATTAGTACTTGTACCTGGATTCAAACTCCAGTCTGTGTGTGGAAAAATGAACAACATACATATCATTTACCAAACTGAGCTACTGAGCCACTGCTTTGTGTTGATTTACTGATATGTGCCTAGAGCACACCTGGTAACAAATTCTGACCTGGTAGTGTAGGTAGAGTATCACACAAGACTACAGTGACACTTTAACACACATGCATGAGATGCATGCACGACAGAGATAGTAGGCGAACTGTGCATTACTACTTGGAATGCAGGTGTACACATTTAACCCCAAGTGGATGGGAATATGTATGATGTGTACAGACCATATGGGCTGCTGGGTTGGCTATCTGACCCATATACAGTTGCAGATGGCATATTTGCAATCTACAGTTAGTACAGTTTCATACTTGCCTGCATCAGCATAATTACATTTAGGAATGCACATAGGTGAAATGCAAAGGTTAACAAAAGACAATCCTGAAAGAAACACACTATAATACCCTATGCATTACTATTCAATGTTCAGATCTTATAGTGCAGAACAAATATTATAATGCAGTATATCCTGTAGTACAGCTCCACATGTACACTTTAGCAAAACTGTTCTTTATCGGCCAACCTTCATTATTATACCCATGTTTACTTCACAGCACTTGTAATATTCAATTTCTTGACCAACAGCCCAAAATACACACAACATTTGGCACAACAAACCTTTATTGAGGGTGACATGAAACAGTTAATAGTCTTTTTATTGTTGAACACTTTACGTAATGCAGGCAATGAAAGATAGCTGTTATTCCACAATGCATCCATTACTAACTTTATTTCCTTAACAATTCTGACTACAGGTGTACTTTATTTCCTGAAAGTTAGATGATTTATTCCCTTCACATTATGAATCCAGTTGTACTTTATTGCCAGAACATCATTATTAATACAGTATACGTTTGTTATTCCTTAACATTATTAATGCAGTAGTAAATTGCTTTCCTTAACATTATCAGGTGTCATGCTTTCATGTATAGTGAACTGTACCTGACATTGCTCACTTATATCAGTCCACATCTATGAACACTTTCATTACAGTACACTCAAAACAGAATATACCTACTGGCAGTTACTAGTGTACTCTTTCTTAATTATATTACTACATATTGCATGATATATCTGTACTCACCACACTCTTAGCATGGCCTAGCCAGGCACTCTGCATGGGCCTCCAGGTTGCAAGCTCTCTCCTCTGCAGCTGTGGGGAGAGAAGCACATCATCATACATACTTGTTTATCAGATATGCATACTAGACTTTGGTAATTCAACGCTTCTTATACTTTCAAACTTGTGGAGTATTGTCATCCCAAGCATCTTGGGTCCACTGAGCCAAGAGTTCACCTTTCCTACACTTCAGGTCATCACAGTGGTGACGTATCTGCTCTCCAGTGTGGGGAATGCCATTTACAGTGGTGAGGTTATATGCCAGACGATCCCAGGCCTCAGATTTGTATTTGGACCCCTGGTACTGACCTTGCAGCAGCTGGATATCATGGTCTTTTTCGAGGAGTCCAACCATGACCCTGAACTCCATCATGCCCTACCGCTGCACACAGAAGCACACACCTTCTCCAACTCCTGCCATAACTCTTGCATGGCTCAAACTCCAACAGGTTCTGGCTGTATTCCCACCTGATCAGCTTAAATAAGCCTGTTTTCTCACCCTTTGCCACCATTGGACCATTTAAAAAAAAGCTAAACAAAGCTTAGCTTTGTGTAAACCCACTAAGGTTAGCTGAGCAGTGCTTAAACTGGCAAGTGCTTAAGAATGCCAAAACCAGCTAAGCGAAGCTGCGCATTTCTAAGTACTGATAAAATGGGTTCTGTTTAATCATTGCTTGGCTTGGCTTACCAATGCTTAGCTATAGGCAAACCAGATTTTTTTTAAATAAAAAAAATATTGAAAGCAATTGTTCAGTAATGATACTTTATTATTATGTGTATCTATTTTACTTTATATCCCCTAGTCTTATGCATTTTAATTATATTATCCTGGAGTGTGACTTTAATGTATTTGACACTTGTGTGCAGCTGGGGCTTTTATCCTCGGTTCTCCACTGAAAATGGGCTTCTGGTCCAGCTGGACTAACCTGGCTAACAAATGTCAATGTATACATAATAAAAAAATATATTTTTATAACATTTTCCTGACGCATGTAAAAGCTGAATGGTCTGTATTCAAACCATGTACCTACTGCACACAAAGCCATGACTCAAACTGTTCAGTTACCAAGGATATGGAGATTATAGCTATATATTTCTATACAGCTCTCAGTTGCGTTTAAGCATTGCTGTGCACTGCGTCGCTAAAACCCATTTAGCTATGCTTAAACTTGATCTTTCCTAAATAATTAAATGCATCCGGTTTCTATTTTAGATGTTTGGCACATGTCTATTGCTAAGCGCCATGCTGTACAGCACCACACAGCGCAAACAAACAAAAAAAACATTAAAAAAATTGTATTACTTAAGTGTCATCCGGCACCTTAACAGTGCAGGGGGTATGTTACTCATCTGCGACACTGTAACACACCCCCTACACTGATTCTGTAACCGTATTACAAGACTGTCTCAGTAGCACACCTTCATTAATATGTAAGGTGTGCTGCCGAGGGGCAGCTGCAGACATGGCCACAGTACACTCCATGTAGGACTTATACTATTCCTACATGGAGTTTATTAAATCTGGTTGTTAGTCTTTGATAGCAACAAGGAAAACTATCTTTCTCTGTACTCTTTACAACATCACTTGATAATCATCTGTGATGGCAAGGTCATTTTCTCTCTCTCTTTTTTGGCTATTTTCTCCTCAGTTCTTCAATCCCTGTCCATTACTGCTGTAAGTTTTCTTAATCATTTCATTCAAAAATACGTATGTTTCAACTCTGGTAATCATCTCACCATTTCTTTTCTGCTGAACTATAATTAATGAAAAGCATGCTAACATATGTGTTAGGTTTTTCCAAGTGGGAAAGATCAGCATTCACAGTCACACAAATAGCATGCTCAGTTGATGTTGGTCTAAATCAGCTGGAATGGATGCTTTAATATGAGTAATCACCAATCATTCAAAACACTTTGCAACAACAGAAGCAAGAACAAGTTATCCTCTGTTTTTTTTTTTTTTGAACAAGCACAATAATTATAGATTTCAAACACATAGGAACCACACATAAAAAAGAGAAAGATTAAATATATGTGTGAATACCTCCATCAGTTGATGAGCGCAGGCCTGAAACACATGGCCTTGCACATTATCAGAACCTGCTGCTTTCTTTATATTGATGCTGCTGAATGCCTTCCGCACCTCATGCATATGCAAGACCAGAGACTGTGGATCTCCAGTCCCATTAATACTGACTGGAAGCTTATTGTTGTCCTTCTCAAACTGCAAAGAAACCATTTAGTTTCTCTGCTGAATTGGCATTGTTATTAGCCAATGAATATTGTACATCATTTTTCTTTCTAGAATTTGTAATTAAACAGATACCTTGCCTCATCCATTGTGGATTTTAGATATTATCAAAATCCTCCTTAATCTGCTGTTTATACTTGAGTTTTGCAGACCTGATACCTCTCTTGAGATTACCTCTGGCAGTTCTATAAGCTGAGGTATCACCAAGTTTAAAGGCTCTATCCCTCTTCTTAAGTAACTGTTTGACCTCACTGCTCATCCATGGTTTCTCGTTGGGATAAACCTTGAGTCTTTTATTAACAGTGATGTTACCCACACAGAAATTAATATACAACAGTACAGATGAAGTGTAAGTATCTGAGTCTATCTCTCTGATGAAAACATATATTTAAATCTGCGTGCTCAAAGCAGTCTTGGAGTTGAGAGACACCACCTTCAGGCCAAACTTTAACAGTCTTACTAACAGGTTTAGTAGTACGGATAAGAGCTTTATGCACCAGAACAAAAAAAGAGAGATGATCAGACTGACTAAGGTGGGGACGTGGTATAACCTTATAAGCATCTTTCATATTTGTATGCACATGATCCAAGATGTTTTTCTCTCTGGTCTTACAGTTTACATGCTGATAAAATCTGAGAAACACATCTTTAAGATTTGTTTGATGAAAGTCCCCATCAATAATAGAAACAGCATCAGGATGTAAATTCAGTTGTTTACTATCAATATCAAATTGGCTGACAGAACCCATGTAGTTAGAGCAGCATGTGCCACCTCAGAAAGCAAAAGGGTGACTACTGGCATTCTTCAGGGCTCAGTACTATGACCCTTTCTATTCATCATGTACGTCTTGGTTCTGCAAGCCCCTAACTCAGACCTGTGGTGAACTAAACTTGCTAATGACTGAAACATGTGAGTTATTCACTTGTCATCTGATACCATGTTATCACAGCAAAGACTAAATCATGCAGATCAATGGAGTATTAGAAATGTGCTTAAAATGCAAAGAAGTATATTGTCACTTTTAGTAAAAAAAAAAAAATAATAATAATTGTGACAGAAGCTTACAGTACAAACAGTACCCCACTCTAGACTGATATATTTGTCACTGATCTCAGCACCTTCACACACATCTACCTGTGCTTTGACCACTATGTATCAACAGTAGTCAAGAAACTCTTCTATGCAGCCCAGTTAATAACTAAAGGTTTTCAACCAGCTCAAAAACCTATTCCTCTATATTCTGCTCTAATCAGACGCATAATGAATATAATGCCCCTTTTAGTATGTATCTATACAAATGCATCACTCAGCTAGAAATACCTTAGTGGCTCCAAATTAAAATGATCACTGGGATAAAGATCCCCAGCCACCAAGACAGCCTTGAAGCTCTATGCCTGTACTTTGTCTCATATAGACTCCTTCTTGGTTAAGGTCACAACCTCATTTAATACCGTCACAAAATTAATAACTTCACATATACTCAAACTAAGGACTTGACTCTCCACTAACAAATGATGGAGGGACATATTTATTGTTCAGTACCTCCCCATCGCTATAATAATCTTCCATTACATATAAAACAGAGTACTACTCTCACTTCCTTTAAGTCAAACCTTTACAGTTAGACAGATGATATAAATCATCTTTCCACTTGACCTTCTTCTTCCTCTACCTGCTCACAATTGACCCATTTAATTTTCCTCTCAAGGGACTGGTGTTGACCACCAGGAAATTCTATGTACTGGGCAAGAGTCCTTTGACTCATTTGTTCCCAGCTCTTGGAGTCTACTAGTAACAAGACGTTACCAGCTCATATTTCCCCTCTTCAGGGTGTCAAATTGTGCCAGGATCAAACCATTAATTGGAGGCAACAGCTAGGTGGTAGGTAGTAGGCCAGATGGCTGGTCAAGTGGACCCCCCCCAACATGGACACACACAAACACAAACACACACACATATGCTCTTTAGGCATTTAGTCCTAGGGTGCAACACTCAGTGCCCCCCACAAGCTGTCACCCAAGCAGCAAGCCAGGTATGCCTTCCTAGCCCCAGGATGAAACAGCCATCAATAGCCATTCATTCCATCTTAGTTAGCCCTCTTCCTCAAGTCTCAATGCAGCTAGTTAACCATGGATCATCTTGGCACAGACAAGGTTCCACTACTCTGTGTCAGAGTGCAGAGTGGGGTATTACACATTTTTTGCCTGGGTTTGTGGTCTGTGAGCTGGCCACATGTCTCAGGACAACCAACCCCTTCTACTCTGAGGAGTTGCGGTGTCCCTTCATTCCATGATACACATACCTGTCCTCCCCCATTTCAGCTCCAGCAGACACCCATGCTACTGTTCAAATACAGGTTCTGGGTCATAATCATGGATTTATCCCTGTGCACCGATGGATACGTAACA
This sequence comes from Protopterus annectens, assembly GCF_019279795.1. Classification (NCBI taxonomy): domain Eukaryota; kingdom Metazoa; phylum Chordata; order Ceratodontiformes; family Protopteridae; genus Protopterus; species Protopterus annectens. The sequence continues at coordinate 126,291,051 of NC_056740.1, forward strand.
AACTTTAATAAATTGTTGAATCATTGCAAGAAATTGAGAGCCTACTCCCATTTTTAATTTGGTTTTAGAAGTTGGGGACCTAGCTTTGTACATGTTTTTTATAATCCCTCACTTGTCACCTTATGCAAATGCACACATGGAAAGCTACATTATCCTTTATGTGAGTGATATCCGGAGTTCTTTTTTAATTATTATTCCGTGTATATTGCAACCATTGATGATACTCTAATGGATATTATCTTGACAACAAATATCCCTGCCAGCTATGTTAAGCGATATGTTTCCTCACTCCTTTTTCAGTATCACAATGTTCTTCATTTATGCTAAACCTAATCTAATACAAATTATATCATCTTTAAGGATTTTGAAAATGAAAACTATTATACCTTGAACAAGCACTTTCCATCAGTTAGCTGGAATTGCATTAGACACCTTCCTCACAAAGAATTGGTGAATTCCTCATGGTTCTCTACAATACTTTCAAAAAATGCATCAACAAATTAATTCCCATGAGGAATAAAGATAGAGGGAAATTCTGCAATAAACCTAAATGCTGAAGCTGCAAAATTGTCATATTATTAAACCCAATGCAACAAGGTGAAATAACGCAATAATGCAATCAAATGAAGCAAGTTTTCATTTGAGGTAAAATTTACCATCAAGACAGGTAACAATATAAAGGGTATCCATCACCACATCTGAAAAATGAAGAGAAAAAACAAATATATAGTGTGCTACAACAACGTTGTATCACCATAACTCAGCCAGCAGTTATACCTAACACACTAATACATAGATTTAGAGAAAATTTCTGGCCAAACAAAGGGTCTATCTACTTTTTTGCTCTGCAACATATACCATTTTAAATTTTATCTGAAATGCTAACTCTGCCCCTATTAAAGTTAGAAGCACCACTTTCCTGGAACCAAATTAAATAGCAGAAGGGCATTTTGTGTAATTACAAAAGTAAATATTGTCCTTATCCCTCTTGATATCACCTCCCCTGAAGCAGTACTTAATATTACACAAAAATGTTGCAGTACAAATTACCTTGCCTTCGACATAAAAAATAGCATTCTGACATGTAGCAAAAATCCCTGCCAGCAGTGTAAACCATCAGAGGCAACAGTTAAAAGCTGCCAAACTAATAAAAGCTGTCAATGTCCTTGTAGAAAATGACCATTCATTTGATACCCCTGCAGCTGTTGCCACCTACAAAGCATATAGAGTTTCCCACCTGATTCTCTGATGCCTGTGCCAGATGAGAATTGTCCCTCCTCTCAAACGGCTGTTATAAGACCACCTATGCAATGCTGCATCTTCTACAAATGGAGAAGGTACACAGATTTATTACAAAGAGAATTAAATGGCTTCAAGACTTGTGTTACAGAAAAAGACTACAGCAACTCCCTCTCCTTCTCCATATATCATTGCCTTCTTAAAGGAAGCCTGTGCCTGGCATACATAAAAATATTTAAGGGTCCTTACTATTTGAAATTTGAAATTCTTTGCTTAGAATACTCCACTTGGTAACCTAAACACTGGAGAACACAGATTAAACAAAATAATTGGTATCAACCACACTGTGAAACATGATAACTTCTTATGCACCTATGAAATAAACTCCATTAAATTCGGCCCATTAATTCATATCTTCAGGAAAAAAATAAATGACTATAAGGGGATTTGCAAGCTCCAGTACGGAATCCAGGACATAAAGCTCTGCAACAGCCACTGTGTAACACCCATAAACCTACAGATAAGAGTTTTGTAAGTACTAAATCAGATATTACTTCTAAAAAATACACTGCAGATGTTTTTCATTTTATTTCATTTATGCCTTGGTGATATATGGACTATGATGTATGAAAGTTTGATATACAAAATATCTGACTATGGAACAATCTAGGTCAACTTATTACAATGGTTTAAGTGTTATTCACTAAAATATAATTCACATAAATGTGCTTCAATTAAAATAAATCCAGAAATGATTTTCACTTGAAACAATAAAAATAAATCCTAACATGTTCTGTGAGGTGGCAGAATCTCTTACACCCCCAATGTATGTGTTGGGAGAATGTGCTCTTCCAGCTCCTACTTCTGTGTTCTGACTTGAAAGTCGTACCTCAGTGTAGAAAAGGGGAACCTAAAGATCCCATAACGCTAAGGTTACAAGTAAAACTACTCTCCAAATCAGTGATATGCCTATTAGACTACATATGTCAAGTGAAACATGATTAAGTAGAATATATTTGATATAACCTTGGTAGGGGCCGTCACTATATTTATTTATTTATTTATTTATTTATTTATTTATTTATTTATTATTTTATAACTGAGTAGGTTGGCTGATACAACACTATTTTCAGCCACTACCAGGAATAACAAAGATACAGAGCACAACAGGTAAAAGAAAAAACATGAAAGTGAAAAGCAACCATTATAGTCAAGAGGCAGAAGAATAATAAACTATACATTGCCTAGTAATTTTCTAGACAGAAACTGCATGCTCTGTTTATGCTTTACTGTATGTCCCTTATTGTTTATACACAGTGCACAACCACAGTGCTGCACAGTGAGAATCAGATGAACATGTAAAGTATGATTTGTTTGTTTATACCTCTGTTGTTTTTAGTCACCACCCTGTGATCTACAGTATCGGGTCTATATTATATCAGCAAACGCTTAAAAAAGCGAACGCTGATTGATCGACCTTATGTAAGCAAAAGCTTACAATCTCGAACTGTCAGATCAGCGATTTATTTCCTAGGGAAAAAAAATCGCTGATCCAAAACACATACACACAACACAAGCACACCAAACAAACAGAAATCCACACACATACACCTAAAATCTGACACCTAACCCTACACTAAACTATGCACACACCACTAACTATCCACTTACCTTAACCCAAACCCTAACCCTAAGGTCCGTCACTATCGCACACTCACCTTACCCGCTCCATAACCCTAACTCACCTAAATCCGCCCTAACCCTCATGTCCACACAATTGCACACATACCTAACCAGAGCCCTAACCCTAACTCACCTAAACCACCCTAACACTCACATCCACAGAATTGCACACTTACCTGAATCCGACCCGCAACTTTCCACCACAGCACTGAAAATACCGAAGCAACAGAAACGGACAACTGAATTCTTTCCCTAGGAAAAAATTGAGGTTTCTGTTGCTTCGATATTTTTCACTTTCGCTAAAATAAGGTCGATCAATCAGCGTTCGCTTGTTTAAGCGTTCGCTGATCTAATATAGACCCTACAGTATCTCTATGCCCTACCACAAATCTTAATGAGGCATTCCAGGGGAGAAACCTGTGTTAATTAGCAATGTGCTGTCTCTGTAGAAATATCTGCTGTAAGGCATTTATGTAGCTGAGTGATACAAAGACGTTACATCTGCTTTCTGTATTAACAAACATGGCAAAAAGTTTGCATTCACCCATTGCTTTCAGTGTGTGCATGTGTGTATGTCTGTCGCTGCATATGTTAGTGTAAACACAATATGTGCATGCATGGGTGAGTGTGCCTGTGAGTGCAATTAGGAGCAGAAGGTGTGTGTGTGTGTGTGTGTGTGTGTGTGTGTGTGTGTGTGTGTGTGTGTGTGTGTGTGTGTGTGTGTGTGTGTGTGTGTGTGTGTGCGCACGCGCATGTGTGTGTGTGTGTGTGTCTGTCTGTGTGAGGGAGTGGTTATGCCTTCACCATCTCCTAGACTAATGAGCAAATCCAACAATACTGGGCTGGGGGGACTCTAGTCACTATAGAAAACTCTTTATACCATGCCTTAAACACTCTTAACAGATAAAAAAACAATGTTCTGCATCACAAAATACAGTGGTTGAGAAAGAGTGGAACACAAGACACCAAGGATACTCTCTTTGTGTGCCCTAAAACCATTTAAAAAGATTCAAACCCTGCACTTTAGGCACTTACACATGATCTAGAGGCAACACCATAAACAGCGAAGGAGACTTTATTGACATAAAACAAAGACCAAATATAAATGAGTGAGCGCTTTCACATTCCTAAGAACACTTCTTCAGACTTAATAATTTAATCTCAAAAAACATCAGTTTAAATACATCCTGGTAATACATCAGTTAATTATTCAACCAATTACCTAGTTGTATGATTTTCAAAAACAACTAGGTGCATATTCCATAAAATATTTCTTTCTGTTGTCAAGTTCAATGCAACTCAATTATTCTATGCATGAATCACATATGCAATAAAAAAATTTATATATTTAAAAGCATAATATAAAAATTTAGAAAATTAAAACACTAGTCACCATGGACTTGTAATAAAGGCATTGTGTGTAATCATTATCATTAGATGACGATATTCCTTCGTCCCTGTATCACTTAAGGAGATAGAAAGATCTATGAAATATGTATATAAAAGATGTGTAAGTAAAATATAAAATATATATATATATATATATATATATATATATATATATGGATCTAGGATGTTTGCTTGAGTGAGCAAATGTCCAAATCCATAATAACTGAACACACTTTAAGGAAAGTGCTTTTATCGAAAAAGCACTTTTGTTAAAGCGTATTACAAAAAAAAATAATAAAACACTACATTTACATAGCAGGGGGGCTTCGCCCCCCCTGCACCCCCCATGCGGAGGGCTGTGCCTGAAAAATTATATGGTGCTGCTTACTGTGATGGATTTGAAGTCTTCTTAAGACAGTCAGTCTTGCTTGCTGGATTCTGCTGAAATCAAAGTCTGGTTATATTTGCATTCAGAGTCTGTTGCATATAGAAACTTGCAGAATATACACTGATGAGAGAATATACTTTGCAGCATCAACTTAGAGCAGTAACAAATAACTTTTTATAATAAACCAAACGGACTAACGTTGCAGCTTAAAGTACGTTCCACTTTACTTCTCATATAGTACTGCAAGGGCTTCCCCTCCATCAACTGCCAGGTTGTGTGCGATGCCCAGGGAATAATACTGAATGTGTGTGCTGGCTGCTCTGGAAGCTATCACGATTCCCATATCTGGCATCTGATGCAGCTGTACCAGACATTTGCCAATGGGGACATCCCTGACAGACACCTAGTGGGGGATGCTGGATACGCACTGGAGCCGTGGCTGATGACACCCATCAGAAATGCAAACACACCTGAACAAGAACTCCATAATGAGGCACATGCACAAACACAAAATGTAATCGAGCATGTGTTTGGGATGCTCAAGTCACGGTTCCAGTGCCTGGACACATCTGGTGGAGCCTTGCAGTACTCACCAACTACATGTACCCAAATTGTCATGGTATGTGCCATGCTACACAATATGATCCTGCGAAAACAGCTGCAGCAGGAACAGCATGGGGCAGGGCCAAACAGTCCCCCACCATTGCCAAGGCCATCACAGGGCAGAGCCGCTAATGCTCTTTATTGATATTGATATTCATTGATATTTATGACATAGCGAAAGAAAGCTTCATGGTTCTCTATGGACTCTTTGACAATATTTTTGCCAGAAGATAGATTAGATAATGTTAGGAGTGCTCATAAAATAATTCAAGGCCAGTTTCTAAAGACAAATTGCCAAGGAATGTAAGAATAACAACCACAAAGCCTTCGTTGGCTATACCAAACATTTAGGTGGCAACTTCCATATATGCTGTCAGCTACTGCAAAATGGCAAGAAATACACTGAACCAACTTACACTGCCCACATCCTGGGGGACAAGTTCAGTGCAAACCCCCCCCATCACCCCCAAAAGGTCCTGTGTCCATCCCAGAAGAATGCAGAGCCCCAGACTTCATGGACATGCAGGTAAAAACAGCCCTCTCCAAAGCTAAGAACACAGCATCAATGGGACTGGATGGTATCCCAGGCTGTGTCTAACACCAGCCCCAAAAGGAACTACATCCTCACCTACATTCACTGTCCAGACTCAACTTTACCACAGGCTATGTACCCAAAGTATGGCATAGAGCAACAGTCATCCAGCTCCACAAAGGGGGTGCCACAACAGAACCTGGAAACCATTGTCCTATAGGCCTACTCAGCTTGATTTGCAAAGCTATGGAGCAAATTATCATGGAACCCATAAACAGAGACATTGGGGACCTCCAGACACTGGACTCTACCCAACCTGGCTTTGTTAAAGGCAGATCCTGCCTCCTAAACCTAGTTGACTTATTTGAAACAGTTACCAAAGACATAGATGGAGGTGAAAGTAGTCCACACAGCCCACCTGGACCTCACTAAGGCCTTTCGACACCATTCCCCACTCTGTCATCATGGACAAGCTTACCAGCTTGAACATTAACAGCTATGTCACAGGATGGATGGCCAACTGGCTCACAGATCAAACACACATGTTCAGAGTTGTGGATGCCATGTCTGACTCTAAACCAGTCACAAATGGCATCCCACAGGTCTTGGTCCTGGGACCCCACCTGTTCAGTAGATACTGCTCAGAGGTACAGGCAAGCATGGGAGGAGTATGGTTGAACAAGTTTGCAGATGACTGCTAACTGTGGTCCATAATCGACTCTATGGCTAACATAGACATCCTCCAGAAGGGTCTTACAGAGATAGATACCCGGTGTCAAAACAATGCCCTCAAGCAGAATGCCAAAGAATGCATAGTCATCCCCTTTGGATAAAACAAAGTGCACACAAATTACCACATAGGTGGTAATCCAGTATGTACAGAGAAAGTAATTATGGCCCTGGGGACCCAGGCAGACAGTAAACTCTCCTTTGATGACCACATGGCCAAAGTGTTTGATTCCTGCACTTGACAAGTGTGTGTGTGTTTGCGTGTATCTCCTTGGAGAGGAGCAACCTTTTTGGAGACTACTAAAACACCTTAAAAGTGGTATACTTATCTTTGTCAAGTTTGATGATGTCACCATCCTACAAATATACCTGTGGAAAGGAAAACTCGCAGTAATGTGTATAGCCCGTTGTGTTAATGTGTACTGCTCTAATATCAGAAAGTAGTTAGGTAGGGGTTTGAATCCTGCACTTTGTGAGTGTGTGTGTTTGTGTGCTCTATGTGTGTGACACTGTTGGTCAATGTGGTGTGGGTTTTGCTTTTACTACTGTATGACATATCACAATGACAACAGTATGCGCATTGCACATCAGGTAGCTGTGAGGCAAATACATATACGTACATGTGACCTCAATTATTTCATAGGTGGGAACCCTGCTTTCTCCATGAACACATCTGTTATCTTTGCCAGAGTGTGCTGCCGCTTTCCAGACCTTAGGTCACATCCGTATGCTTGTGACAAGCCCAGCCACTGCAGTGATCCCTGGCCTAGGTCATCCATGTCACACACACTCATTACGATTTCTATTGAATAGTGTGAGTGAGGGTTTATGCCTGCGGCATATTTCAGACCTGTTCAAATGCAGCAAAGTCTGTCAATGATGGCTATTCATTATAGGTGTACAACAACCTTTGTGGATATGTATGCAGACCCCTTATTGCTTATGTGATCCACCGAAGGATTTCAAAATACCTTTGGAAATGTGATTACCAAAGGAGAGATGACGTAACAGTTGGCTGTATGTACACATCGGTACCTGTTCAACATGTTGGAGGCTACTACCTATGTGGTACTGTGGGGATACTATGTTTTGTAAAAGTGGATGACTATGCTTTAGTTGGCTTATAGCTTTACAGCATGGGTTTGACACCAGGCATCTGTCTCACTATATATGAGTCTATCTCTCTCTCTCTCTAAATATATATATATATATATATATATATATATATATATATATATATATATATATACACATACATATACACATCCATTGGTGTACATATACATATACATATAGGCACATATACAGTCCACCTTTCATGGTGGGAATATCAATTATGCAAAGGATGTGAGGTGTACAGTAATGTAATAATATTGCACAGTCTTGTGATAAATGCATTGAAATTGTTCACAGCCCAGGTAGCTTTAGCAGGCCTCACTGGCTTCAACATTGCAAACTGAACAAAACACCCACAGTGTTTAACCACCACATGTCATATACCAGCACTGTATGCTGTCTTGTTTGTAACACACTAAAACCTACATACAAATATGCACATAACAACCTTCACCAACAAATATGCACATAACATTCACCAACATATACATGTCTACCCTTCACATACAGTTGCAGTATGTCCCTTGCTCTATGCACATGTACAGATGTTAATATATCTGACACATATATATCTCTCTGTATGTGTGTGCCATACACACACAAGGTCCACACTGTTGTAAGTCCCTGGACCTCACGGCTGACCTGTTGGGCCATGCTGCAACATGAACAGGTGTCACATGTGAGCACACAGAAATATTAGAGGGTGTGTATATAGCTACAAATGCTAGATTAGCATACTAGCCTGGTACAGCAGTTGCCAATGCTAAGCTACATGCTAATATGACTATCATGCATGTGTTACTCTGTCACAGCCATGTTTATATAGCTGTTTGCGCTACTCCCCCAAACAGCCATTGTCCACATTACTGTACAGAACACAGCTAACATGAATCAGATGTTTGACATTTAATGCTGAGCTACATATGTCACAGTTATGTCCCCCTGCACACAGCTACACACTGATTTGTCCATGGCAGTAGTTATGCTGGACATCTGTGCATAGATACGTACTGCTGCCACATATGGATGTTTCAAAGTATGTAGAGTACTCTTCAAAAGCATCTACTACATGCCAGTAAATACATATCTGTTATATATCTTTCCTTTGTATGTGTTGGTATTATTAATTTCCGTGTTCCTTTTGCTTTTGAGTTTGCTTTTGCTGTTAATGTCTCTCTCTCTCTCTCTCTCTCTCTCTCTCTCTCTCTCTCTCTGTCTCTCTCAGTGTCTGCAATAGAGTGATTGCGTGTGTGGGCAGCAAGTACAGCCTGCTTTTATAGGTATCTGCACATGTGCATGCGATGGCCTCTGCACCAGTTGGTGGCCACCATTTGGTAATTGCATGCAGCCTACTGTGTGGTGATTGCAGTACTCACTGTCATAGCAACCTAATGCTATAAATTGCTAAGTCAGGTAGGCGTAGCCCTTTCAGCTTTCCAAAGTGGGGCTCATACTTGTTTGCTGTGGACACAGTTTTTTAAGTCAAAAGGTTGGTATAGTTCTTATATCTGAAGCTAGGTGTGTAGTCAGTGATTTAAATGTTGTACTCAGACCTGAATGTTGCCACTTCCAGTACACACTTGTCAGTGTAGAATTGTACTCACCCCTGCAAATGCTAACACAAGATACATGGGAGTATGTAGTTTCTTTTCTACTTATACAATTAACTGCCATACAAAAGTAGTTATTGAGATGTATTCTTTTGGCACATGAGCTGTTTGTGACCTGCTATAGGTGAATATTAATGTACTCACTTCTGAACAGTTTGTGCTTTTTTAGTGTTGACATTAGCACAGGCTGCTCATGAAAACTGGACAATTCCAGTACTGAGTATGCCTACCTACATCCTTGGTAGACCCTGAACACACAGGTATATTGTACATTTGGGTAGGGATGCAGACGTACAGACAGCATTATGTATTATTGTGTGAATGTTATCTTGCTGGACTTAAAGGGTTGCTGTGTACCTGTTAGTGTATCAAGGCAAGTAGTCTGTCTGCATAGCTCCCAACTGTGGACCTATCCAGATGGTAGCCAGATGTTAGCCTGTTATTCTTTGCGCAACGCACAGGTCTTTTCAGCACTGGTTCAATGGCATTGTTACAGTCAGTTGCTATTAGTACATGGCTACATCCTTTGGTATGTCATTGTTGTACTCCTACATAAGGGTATGCTTGTGGAACTCCTTCCAAAGCTATTTGCACAGTTTGTAACAGCAGAAAAGCTGATATGCCTGTGTGTTTCTGCCTCTGCCAGGCCTCTGAAACACTCAGGTACATATTTGAACAGAGTCAGGGAAAGGTAGGTAAAAGTGAGGTACACCTTCAAAATAATAGAGACAGTAAGTGGAGACGTTGAGAGAACCAGTGCATATGGATTACTACACCTTTTCTGAAGTACAAGTGGTGTCTAACTCTTATTGTTGTTATTATTCATTAAGTGTAATACCCCACCTTTCTGTTCAGAGGGATTCAGTGGGACACAGCTAACATATGTTTCAAAATCAGGGACATCCCTGAAAAGTACTCACAGTTGGGCTGTATGTCCTCTGCCCTAATTAGATATGCCACTGTTTGCCCTACTATGATACTGTGTGTGGGTTGTAAAGTGCTGCTGTAACATTATTTCCTGCTAGAATGGCTGATTCTCTTATCACAGTCATGTAATGCAATTCCACAACAACTGCTGGTAAAATTCCACAGAACAAGTTTTGTGTTATGGCATTCCTATTTTTCCTTTACATTCACTCATTCTGATGCATGATATATTTATTTCAGCACCCACTTGCTGTATGTCTACCATAGTTTAGTGGTACTTCATGCAGTCTAGTGTGTCCAAGGTCCGGGGTTCGAGACTGACAGAGGTGTTTTATTTTGCTGCTGAGCAGAACAAGGGCCCTGACATACAGCGTGACAAAGGCACTTTTAAGAAGTTATAAGCGGGTTTGCGCAGGTTTGCGCAATGCTTAGCAATGCTTAGCTAAGTGCACACAAGTGCACACTCGCGTAAACCTGATAACTACTGCTTAAAACTGCTTACTCCCATTAACCCTCATGCTCATTTCTTTGAAAGAAAAGAAAATGGGGAGATAGGAGAGTGGTGAAAAAGGGGCACAAAAAGGGAAAGACAGTAGGAAAAACAGCTCGGGATGTGCAGGACGGGTATAGGGAAGGTCCATAGCTGCCCATTTCTTTAACAGCAACAGCTGTGCATATGCAATAAATTTGGTGGGAATTATGAAACCTTCCACCCCTGAGAGAGGGGTGAGGACAACAAAGTATGCTGTACTGCCAACTAAATATCAGTTTATGTGTCCAGTGGACATGTGAGCAAAATGTGCAGCTATGTATGAGGCGTAATTTTTTTGGGAGCAGATTGCCCTTTTCTTTTTTTTCAGGTGAGAGTGGAATGTGGGGTAGGGGAAGTAGGTATATTTGGGGAGGTAGGTTGGGGAGGTAAACAGACAAGAGAAACAAGAAGCATACAGGGGCAGAATATGACACATGTGGTGGGTGAACACCATTGAAGGGGAAAGATGTTTGGAAATCGCAAGCCCATGAACCCACAGATGGCAACAGTGGAACTGAGATCCCCACCCGTGGACAGTCACCACTGCACCTTCACAGCCCAGAGGGTGGCTGTACTGGGGGCTGCGTAGGAGGGGCAGGCTCACCCGTGAGTCATGCCACTTGTGCCTCAAGCTGGCGTAGAGGATCAGTGACAGAACACTCGATCTCTCTATGCACCACAGCCCGGACCATTTGGAGGGTGATAGGTGGCCCTCCTCCACCCATGTTTGCACGGGGGGTGAGCCCCATCCCCTGCAGTGCTTCCACCTGAAGGTGGCACAGGTCCAATGAAGGAGGAGGTCCCAGGCTGGGCACCGGACCTGCTGGTGCCAGGTGCCATCGCCTGCTGAGGTGGGACAGGTGGGTCAGCTGGGACCAGCCTTCCCATATGTTCTATGTTTAGGAGGATTTAATGAAAATATGGGTTAGTAACAGTCAACAGCATTCCCAATAACCCAACACACCAGAGTTCCAGTAGTTGAACAACAAGCATGACACATGTATATATAGAACAACAGTGGACATTACAACAGCATGCAGGTTTAATTGATGGCAACAGACCACCAATATTGTGGTATTTGAACAGGGCACACACATCGAAATAAATGCAGATATTTATGAAACCAATAGACATATGTCCCAACAAATGTTTTGAGATTAGACATACCCATTGAGGTGTGGAATTGCATTTGTTATGCACATACAGTAGGGTGGAAAATGATAGCTTCATTAACAACTTATATATCCTTCTAGTTTACACTACATTCCTGTTAACTGCAGTTATATGTCCCCTATATGTATTATTACACTACCCAATTGTCCTTACATTGGGAAATGGGTTTTGCTAGATCTTTACATACATGGGCTGTATCTGACATACAAACTGTCTGGGATGCAGATGTTACTGCTACATATTTTGTGAGTTGCTCAGACACACTACTGCTGAGATGGTAGACTGACAGCTCTACTTTCCTATACTTATCTAGATAGGTTTAGGTGAAATTATCAGTTATATGTTAACAGCTCCCTACATTTCTGCCAGCACAATGACATTTCTGGGGAACACAATACCAGGCTACTCATGTGCCAGATTAACCTGTACATGCTGGGCATGAACCAACAGTTGAGGACTGTAAATATGCTTAAAAGCTACTGGCACTCCCTTCATCCACTTTATATGGGCCTACCCAACTGTGTGTTAACAGTGCTTAATACAACAGTACTATTTCTATAATGCAAGAGTACAACAACATATCAAAGAAAATGACACAGACACACTCCAGGAATTATACATTTATTAAAGACTTATAACACTTTTCTAGAGGCTCTCTCATTTATTTTATATAACAGTACATGCAGATTAATTATTAGAGAATTATTATACCTTTATTTATTGTGTTAAAACACTTTTCCAGGCTCTCTCATTTATTTTACATAACAGTACAAGCTGGATAATTACTAACCTGCCTGGTGGCACAGCCTTAGCAGCCTATCAGCATAGGCTTGCTGATTCGCAGCACGGACACCTGCAGTTGTGAAGTCAATGAAGTGATATTGAGACATACCTATCCATAGTATAGACTAGAATAGCAATTCTTACATACTTAATTCCATGACTACTTACTCAGTAGTGGGGCATTTTCCATCTCACGGGCCTCCTGGATCTACACTGGTCCAGTTGACCCGCCTTGCATTTCTTCAGGTCTGTGTGGTGGTGTCTGACCTGCTCACCAGTACAAGGGACACCTGTGGCATTGGTGAGTTCATGAGCTAGATGGTCCCAGGCTTCTGCTTTGTATTGGGTGCCCTGGTACTGGCCCCACAGGAGTCTATCCTCATGATTATGGACAAGGAGCCAAACCATTACTTTTGACTCCTCAATGCCCCAACATTGTGATTGAAAACGAGAGCCCTCTCCAGCACCGACCATTGTTGCCTACAGATGGGAGCTACAACCAGTTATGGCAAGTATTCCCACCTAAGGAGCTTAAATATGCGTCATTTCCTGCACTTATTTGTGATTGGCCAGTTTTGAAAAAAACTCAGCTGAAGGCACACCTGCTTAGCAATGGGTAAACTTCCATTGATATGTATGTGTGTTGAAAGTGCATGTTTATGAAAAGCTGTCATGGCTTAGTGGTTCAGTACTGTGATTATGGTGCACAGTATCCCGGGTTCGAGGCCTGTCATTGCTTTTTATTTTACTACGGGCCAGACCGGCTAGGAGGTGTGGCTGTGTTTAGGTGACTTTGCTCAACTTTGCCCAACATTGCTCTATGCTGCTCTATGGTGCCTGATGTTGCCCGACGTTGTGCTCGTAAACAAGGTGGGCAGCTACGCGCAAACATGTTCTGTTTACGCTGGTTTGCGCGATGCACAGCTCCGCGCAAAAGCCATTGCGCTAATTAAAGCAGTGCTAAGCTATGAGCAATTATACTTAAATGTGCTTAATACTGGTAAACTTTGCTTAGCATTGCTTCACATTGCTTAAGATATGCTACTTATGCATTTAACAGTATGCATAACCATTTCACCTTCTTATATATATATATATAAAATATCGTTCACTACTACATAGGGCATTTCAATGCATTTTACTAAAATTTAACAGATAAATGTCAGGAATTATTTTTATATGCAGATTTTCTACAGAAAATAGAAATGGGGAGTGGTGGGACATGAACCAGGAATGCCTCCTCTTTGTGCGAAGACTCTACCACTATGCTATTGTGATTTGGTTTAATTTGCATATAAGTTTCTTATTATCCTCTTCGATGTCTAAACTGCTAACTGTAGCTAAGCAATGGGCAAACTCACGCAAACACGCACAAATGCGGGCAGCTATATCAGGAATAATAAAAAAAATAAAAGTTTTACATTTTCTAATTGTACAGGGGTTTAGAATGTGGGGTAGTGTAACACTGGGTATGTACACATTTGAGCGGACTCGCTCATGTCAGTTGACATTTGCCACTTGAAGGACTTGCAGGGGTATGGATTTTTGGACTGCTCAGCAGTCCAACATGCCCTCTGCACTCATGCACACTCCGTGTTAGCCTTAGAGTTTAGTCAGCGTGCCCTCATGAATATGCATGGCATGCTGACGTCTTACTCTTAGGCTGCAGTTTCCGTGTAAGACTAATTTAGTCTTACACGGAGGATTAGTGAATCCCGGGGAGTATCTTGTCACATTTTTGCTGAATTTATAAGAAGCCAGCTTTTCTGACTGTGTGAACATCCTGTATTCTGTTTGGATCTTTGTATAAGAAAATCTGTTTTTGTGCCATTGCTGATAACAGTGTCATAAACATGTCCTGTTGTCCATTCTTTTTATATGTAGAAAATCATGTCTTCCAAGGAAAACACATTGTCACAATGTTCTTTAAAAGCAGATTTTGCATTTCTGCTCTTGCATACATCCTGTTTGTAAGGAAATAATGTCCATTCAGCAGATTCCTTATTTTCCAAGCCACGGTCATTTAGTATGGATGCTGATCACATATTACTAAACTCTGTTTCTGCATTTAAGCAAGCTTTATTTTATACCTTATGTTACATATTTGTAACAAAATTACTTTCAACATTAAAACCCTGTTGAGTATAATCTTACAGTGCCCCCCCACACCCCCTACTTTAATATTCTCCCTCTGAGACTGCACTACAGTGGGGAAAAGGGAAATTTCCATTACCCGCACCGTAGTACAGCCTTGGCAACAGGCATACGTATGTGAAAGTGCTTCTTCGGTGAAAAGTACTTTTGAGTAAGTATGCCCGGCTGTTTGGGTTTCAGCCATTTGCTCACTCGAGCAAATGGCCTAGATCCATGTATATATATATATATATATATATATATATATATATATATATATATATATATATATATATATATATATACATTAAGGGAGATGAGCAAGGAAGGAGGAAT
This sequence comes from Protopterus annectens, assembly GCF_019279795.1. Classification (NCBI taxonomy): domain Eukaryota; kingdom Metazoa; phylum Chordata; order Ceratodontiformes; family Protopteridae; genus Protopterus; species Protopterus annectens. Next base: position 126,306,224 of record NC_056740.1, read on the forward strand.
ACCTCCACCTATATTAATAGACTCACTCTTCCATACACTAGTAACAACAATAAGATAAGAGACATAGTGAGGAAACATTGGAACATACTGACAGTTGATGAAAGGATTCTATAGATATTAGGTACTCAACCTAGATACTCATACAATAATATTAAATCATTAAAAAGGATGTTATGCTATGATAAAAACAAAACATACAGAGTACAGTCAGATAGGAAAGGTACATTTGCTTGTAGAAGCTATAATCAGTGTTCATTTATGATGAATAGGAATGTGTTTAAACATCCAGATACTGGTAATGTCTACACATTCCAGCATTATGTAGATTGTAACTCTCGTGACCTGGTATACCTGGCCCAATGTCAGAAATGTGATTCATTCTATATAAGAAAGACAGGACAATACAAGAAAGGGGTAGAGAACACTTATATGCCATCCATGGAGAAGACAAATGTAATGTTTTAGCAAAACATACAATTAACCATGATTTGACTCACAAGTTTGTCTTCCTAGTTCTAGAGCTTATAACAAATAACATTAGACTAAGGAACATAAGAAATCACACTGAGAAAGAAGAAAATAAATGGATTCTGAAACTCCAAGCAGACAAAGGACATGGGTTAAATGAAAAAATGTCTTTGAAACCTTTCCTAATAGATAGACCTTTTATGCATTGACCATATTGCTGAAATAATTATACGTATGATGTATGTAACTGCACTTTATAAATGTTCTTGAGGTATTGCTGCACCATCTACATTGCTGGAATAACCATATATATATATTGCACATAAATGCATTTTATAAATATTCTTGAAGTATTGCTGTTCCATATATAGGTAATTGATTGCTTATGAATGCATTTTATCAGGGTTTGAAATATCATCATATTGCTAAAATAATTATATGTATAATGTATATAATTGCACTTTATAAATGCACTTTATGAATGTTCGTGAAATATTGCTGCTCTGTATATACATAGATATCTGAATGCAGTCATACTGCTGAAAGTATATGTATAATGCACATAAATGCACTTTATAAATGCACTTTATAAATGTTCTTGAATTATTGCTGCTCTATAGATACATAGATATCTGAATGCTCGTGAATGCATTTCTCGAATTTAAGCTATTGTAACTACTTACATAGTTATAAATATATTCTGAGCATATGGGTGGAATATACTTAGTTGTCCTATATATACATCTATATGTGCATGTTCATCAATGCACTTTATTAGAGTTTGACTTTTTGAATATATGCAATTTTAGCATTTTTTCCATATAATATTTTTATTTATCAGTTTCTTACTTATCAATGACATTCAGTCACATTCCTCTTTCCTGCAATTAGTAGGCAGTGATTAATAGAATATTTCTAGCAAGATTTGTGTTGTTTTACTGTAGATTGTCAGGCACATTTTGCTATGATTTATATGACATGGTGACTATCTACATATATATATATATATATATATATATATATATATATATATATATATATATATATATATTTTTTTTTTATATATATATATTTTACATACACATCTTTTATATACATATTTCATATATCTTTCTATCTCAGGTGGCACAGTGGTTCAGTGGTTAACATTGTTGCCTCCCAACAAGAGGTTTTCCGGTTCGATTCTCGACTGGGGTGCCTTTTGTGTGGAGTTCACATGGGTTTCCTCCAGGTACTCTGGTTTCCTCCCACATTCCAAAGACATGCATCTGGAGCATTTCTCCCTGGGCCTCTGCTGAAAACAGGCTCTGTGGAACCTAGTCGGACTTTCCCGGTCAACAGATGTTAAATAAATGTCCTTAAGTGATACAGGGACGAAGGCATATTGCCGTCTAATGATAATGATTGCACACAATGCCTTTATTACAAGTCCATGGGGACTAATGTTTTAATTTTCTAAATTTTTATATTAAGCTTTTAAATATATAGATTTTTTACTGCGTATATGATTCATGCATAGAATAATTGAGTTGCTTTGAACTGACAACAGAAATAAATATTTTATGGAATATGCAGTAGTGTTTTTGAAAATCACACAACTAGGTCGTTGGTTGAATAATTAACTGATGTAATACCAGGATGTATTTAAACTGATTTTTTAGATGAAATTATTTAGTCTGAAGAAGCGTTCTTAGGAACGTGAAAGTGCTCACTCATTTATAGTTGGTCTTTGTTTTATGTCAATAAAGTCTCCGCTGTTTATGGTGCTGCCGCTGGATTTCTTTACTGGATTGGACTACGTATTATTGTTGAGGCACTTTACCCTGAAGACTGAGTTTTTTAATATTGTTTACTGTTCGTGTGCTTATAGTCTAAAGGGACATGGCAAAAGGGACTGAAATAGAACTAGCATACAATCTAAAGGCTCTGGGTCCTGTTGAAGTGAATGATAAGGAAGAAAATCTTTTTCAACCCCTACTGAGATGGGAGAGTAATCCTTTGCTACAATTTACTAGGACTGATTTGTGCAATAGTAATGAAAGTACTTTTAATAATGAAATGAATATTGCAGTTATACAGACAAGGAGGAAATTAGAGAATAAACTAGCTAAACTGAAAGCAGTTCAATGGCAAAGAAAACTCATGGAAGCCTGCCTTAGTTTTAACGCTATACCGGGGGGGCTACGTGTGTCAAAATGCCGACTTTTGGCACTACATACCCTAATCTGCTAGCCAAATGGCAACAGTTAAATTTGGACACAAGCTTTGGGTATATAAAATTGCTAATTGAACAGTATACGTTGATCAAATTGAATCTCACTGCAGAAATTACTGAGATAAGGAATGAGCTCCTTAATTTCTCATCTCAACAAGAGGTCATAGACTTTGACAGAGAGTTACATACAAATCTCACTTTTTGGGAAAATAAGTTGTTGCAAGGGAAAAAGAAGAAACTCGAGTGAGATGTGATAGACTTTCATAGAGGCAATGTATTCTCCTGGCCCAGAGATCCAATGAGGAATGACAAACCAGCACATTCAGCTCCAGTAGACCAATTGGGAATGAAGCAAACTCTAGCAACACCCACCATTACAGCAAACATGAATGCAAGCTCAGAGGAGAGTCAGGAAGCATCGAGAGAAGACACAAGACACCATGGTACAGAACAGCAAAGTAATGCTTCCATAGCACTAATAACTGATAAACTGAGCACTGCATTCAGTTTTTTGACGAATGCAGATGTAAGGAAGAAGGATAAACAGAATGAAGTACACCCTTCTACCTCGGCAGTGGCACCAATATTTCATCCTTTTCCCCTGCCTATTTGGGCTATGCAGAAACCAGCATGGACTCCGACACACAGGATGAGGAAGTGCAAGTCTTCTGAAGAATGACTAGAATTCCAGAAGAAAGTTTTGAGATATGTAAGTCGGACTTGATTATTAACATATCTAAATATGCTTTAAACAGTTCAGAGAGATCCCTGTTAAATAAGGGACTCTCTTATTCCATCCAGAAATGTGAATGTGACAGATTTGCTAATAGACATTAACTTTTTTGTAAGAAACATTGGTCTTAGATTATTATATGGCAATAGTAAGAGCAATACAGTTAACTTTAGAAAACCATCTACATTCATACCCCCCACTAACCCATTACTGGAGGCTTTTGAGAGAGACCCTGTGAAAAGGAGTTATTGCAAGTGTTTGAAGTTGGTAAAAATGATGTTAAGAATGAATTCTACAACTTGGATAACAAGGAACTGAAAGCACTGAATGATTTACAGAATAATAATAATATAATCAGGCCAGCCGATAAAGGTGGAGCCATGGTAATTTTAGATAGAGATTATTATGATATGAAAATGAATATTATGTTGAATGACACAGATACTTAGTGTTTGACTATCAGTGAAGATAATTAGAGAAGTACATGTTGAGTTATATAATATGTTAACGACAAATATAATAGATAATGAGTTGTATAAATATTTTTCGATAGAGACACCCACTGTCCCTACTTTTAGAGGATTACCTAAGATACAAAAAGATGGACAAAACCCGCCTATGAGGCCAACAGTATCCAGCAGAGTCTGGCTTACAGAAAGCATGTCAATATATGTAGAAAAACAGCTAAGATCGATAGTAGAGCAAACAGGTTCCATCATTAGAGATACTCAACAGTTCCTAGAAACTTTTTCCAACTATGTCTTCACAGGAAATAATATCTCTACATGTTATTTGGTAACATTAGATGTGACATCATTGTTCACAGCCTTTCCGTACAATATAGGCATGGAATATGCAAGATTATTCCTGATTGATAAAGGAATGCCAAGGGAATAATTTATGAGGGTCATGATGTTAATAGAGGTGATATTAAATTGTAATGCTTTCACATATGGTGACAAGTACTACCTACAAGTGAATGGAATGGCGATGGGTACACCCTGCGCCAATTCATACGCCAATACAGTAATGGCGTACTGGGAATACACATACATGATTAATAATATATTATTTAAAGACAATATTAAGTATTATAAACATTTCATAGATGACGTTTTCCTTGTATAGGAAGGTAGTATAGAGACACTACAAGAATTTATTGAGTACATAAGTGGCACAACTAGCTTCCTTTCATTCACAGCCAATTCGTCTAAAGACAAAATAGAATTTTTGGGTGTATTTGTTAGCAAAGATTTGAATGGAGTACAGACCAAAATTTATCAGAAAAGTTGTAGGAAAAATACCCTTTTACATTGCAACAGTATGCATCCACCGCATAGCTACCAAAATATAGTTAAACGTCAAGGACTAAGAGTCTCTAGACTAACTAGTCAAGACTCAACTTTTAATGATACACTAAATGTTTTGAGAAATTAATTCCAGAAAAGAGGCTACAAGAGCAATGAATGTGGTGAGATGCTTGATAATATAGTTGTTGAAAGACAAGGGAGAGGTAAACTGTTTTTTAATAGGGGCAGGAACTATGAGCAAGAAAGGAGGAATACTTCCACCCATATTAATAGACTCACTATTCCATACACTAGTAACAACAATAAGATAAGAGACATACTGAGGAAACATTGGAACATACTGACAGCTGATGAAAGGATTCTATTGATAGTAGGTACTCAACCTAGATACTCATACAATAATACTAAATCATTAAAAAGGATGTTATGCTATGATAAAAACAAAACATACAAGGTACAGTCAGAGAGGAAAGGTACATTTGCTTGTAGAAACAGTAATCAATGTTCATTTATGGTGAATACAAATGTATTTAAACATCCAGATACTGGTAATGTCTACACATTCCAACATTATGCAGATTGTAAATCTCGTGACCTGGTATACCTGGCCCAATGTCAGAAATGTGATTCATTCTATATAGGAAAGACAAATAGGATGATACAAGAAAGGGTTAGAGAGCACCTATATGCCATCCATAGAGAAGACAAACGTAATGCTTTAGCAAAACACACAATTAACCATGATTTGACTCACAAGTTTGTCTTCGCAGTGACAGAGCTTATAACAAATAACATTAGACTAGGGAACATAAGAAATCACACTGAGAAAGAAGAAAATAAATGGATTCTGAAACTCCAAGCAGACAAAGGACATGAGTTAAATGAAAAAATGTCTTTGAAACCTTTCCCAATAGATAGACCTTTTATGCATTGACCATATTGCTGAAATAATTATACGTATGATGTATGTAACTGCACTTTATAAATGTTCTTGTGGTATTGCTGCTCCATCTATATATATATATATATATATATATATATATATATATATATATATATATATATATATATATTGCACATAAATGCATTTTATAAATGCTCTTGAAGTATTGCTGTTCTATATATAGATATTTGATTGCTTATGAATGCATTTATGATGCACAACAGATATACGAAGCAAGTAGCTATGGCAATCATAATTAACTATTTATAATTGAGTATTTTTTAATTATTTAGCAAAAACAGCTACATAGGCTGATATGATTTACAACCCTAAAAGATATGAAAAATATCTGAAACTAAATGCATTCCATAAATAGTACCATTGGGTGAAGGCAAGGTGCCCATAATAGCAAGTTTGTGGATAATCAGATAGGCATTCTTTAAAAAATGAATTCCTGATGTATAAATATATTGAAAAGTAAAATTTTATATATTATTACAAATTTTTTCACTGTCATCAAAAAGTTACTGTTTTGAGTAATAACAAGAAATAATTCAGAGAGTGAGTATTTAAGTAATGCATGGAGTTTAGTACTGCATTATAATGAATGTTTCTTTTTGGAGCATCTCAACCAAGTAGATATAAATTTTAGTTAGTAACTGTCAAACTGAGAAACTAAGCAAACCTTTGCAACTGATATTTTTAATAAAAAGTTGTGGAGTGGGACATTTTTAGGGTTCCATAAAGTCATCATCTCTGAGAAAGCAAAGAATATGCCACCTCCTGTTATATGATACTGAAAATAATCCTGTAACATATGAAATTCATTAGTCTTAAAGATTCATTATTAATTAAAATATTAGGGTTGTTGTCAAAGAGTAGCCGAAGCAGCATGAATTCTTGGAACAAACCATTTTTCAAGGAGAATACAAGTGCCAGGTATTAAACGTTTGATAAATAAAGGACATTTTGGAAAAAATACATGAGGTTTGCTTAAAAGATGGATATATCTGCCAGAAATCAGGGATAGTCAATAAACTACATGTAGGTTTCTCGCAGAGCCTACAGGGAGTGCATGTCTTAGCGCAACGGGTGCTCGAAGTACATCACCACGCAATGCATATTAATGAAGCGCTGTATGCTTCTGCTAGGTTTCTTGGCTTGTAAAGTTCTTGCTGACCATGAAACCTTTTTAATTGAATGTGGGTAGCAATTCCATGTAAAGAAGAGCAGCTATAGTGTGCAGATTTGCGCAGAATGCCACAGTGATCACCGTGCTTTACAAATACCTGTCAATTTGTTTGTAAAACACATCTGCACAGAGGCAAACTTAAACAGAGGACAGATAACCAGTAAAAGGGACATATTTGAACATAGATGTCACATAGGAATGTGATAAAATGTAACACTCTCAAACTCTTGAGTGAGAAACGTGGACAAAGCCATAACAATGGGGAGACAAAGGGCCAGAAATAGGGACAGATGTTTAATATTGCACTTCCAAAATTATGAAATTGATAGAATACATATGCTGTACATTAGATAAACTTTCTGAAGAGCATGAAGTTTGAAATTCAAATGTCAGTCATCAGTTTCAGACTGCACTTTGCAATGACATGGCAATGATTTGTCAGGAAAAAAATGTTATGAGGAAAAGATCACAAATATGACACAAGAACTGCACAATCTGCACAGATCAGGACAGATGAGAGGTATGCACTCAAATGTATGTATTACTAAGTCACATCAGTTCAGCGATAATGCCAGTGATATGGCCGAAAGCCACATATTTGATAAGGAAAACGTCTGGACATCCTGGGAATATCTGGACAGTTGAGAGGTATGAATGTGAAGTATATGGTCCAAACACAGTACAGGACAGTGTACCTATAGTGCAGAGTATTGTGATATCCCATTCCTGGCATACTGTACTGAAGCTTTGTTAATGATCTGTAGCAGGACATGAAACCACCATGTAAAAGGATAACTCAGGGGAAGTGTGTGTATTGAATAGGGACACACAGATGAACTGTAGGAATGAACACAGGGAAAGAGTACAGGTGAAACCCCCACATGTACAGCAGGGGAGGGCATGTCAATGGAAGATGGTTGCAGCAGCAACATAAAGTACATATCTATATGGTACAGTACAGTCTATAAAGTGAAAATGTGTTGTCTGTGATTGTCACACAAGGTGACATAACAATGGGGAGGATATGTGTGTCAGATAAGAATCCTTACATAAATAATGCAGAGGACATCTATCAGGGAACTGACATACAGCTGGGGTAGGGTGCATATTGAAAAGCTGTGCAAACTGTTATACCTGAATATTTATTTACTGTCAGCAGAGGTCTTCAGCAAGGAGGCCACAGGTAAAAGATCATGGTAAACATTACAAGAACCAACAACAATCATGCACAATATCAGAATAATAGCACCACTATTCCCATGCCAGTGACGTAACATATGTGATGTGGACTGATAACAGATGAGCCTGCCTACACACACACACACACACACACACACACACACACACACACACACACACACACACACACACGCTTGACAAATATTATGATACATCACACTCTATGAGTGTAACCATGCACACTGTCCTGGTACTGTAATATCTGCAGGAGGTGTTAGGAGGGACACTGCTATACCTGTATGTAACAGTATGGGAAATACAGGCTAGTTGCCTTGTGTGCATGGCATACATCTATGGCACAATCCACACTGTCACCAATGATATACATACCATTAATGTTGTCAAACACCTATGTATGCAGTGTGTGTATAAGCTGAACAGGTAGCACACATGCATCTGGTGTAACAACTCTCTGAGGCCAAGAACATTGCATCAATGGGCACAGACAATATCCCAGGATGCCTTCTAAACAGCATGCAACATGACCTATCAGGCCCTCTGGAATTGCTATTTAAATGTAGCCTCCAAACATGCTTTGTGCCTCATAAATGGAAAACAGCAACAATCATCTCTCTGCACAAAGGTGGACCATCTACAGACCCTGAAAACTACAGAACCATATGTCTCACTAGTCTTATATGTAAAGTCATAAGAATTATCATGGAAATGATTAATAATGATATAGTAAACCTCCAGACAATGGACCCAACTCAATTTGGTTTCTTCAAGGGCAGGTCATGCCTACTCAACCCGGTGTACCTCTTTAAGAAGGTCATCAAAGCAATGGAAGAGGGCGAAATTGTTCACACTGCCTACCTTGACCTGGCCAAGACATGTGACACAACCCAGACTCAAACATTTATGACAAACTTAAGAGGTTAGGTACAAACCCTTATGTAGCCTGGTGGATAGCCAACTGGCTCACAGACAGGACCCAGGAAGTTAGAATTGGGGAGTCCACCTCTGCAAAGAGAACAGTCACAAGTGGAATCCTCAGGGATCGGTCCTGGGGTGACTCCTTTTTGGCATTTACTTCTCTGAAGTCAAGGCCAATGTCAATGGCCTCTGGATGAGTAAATCTGCAGATGATTACAAATTAAGAGCTGTCATTGAATCACCCACCACACAAATTTTCTCTAGGAAGGGCTTACACAGACAAACAACTGGTGCGAGAGCCATGGACTAAAACTAAATGCCAAGAAATGCATAGTAGTTTCTCTTCAAGAAGCATCCACCATCAGTAACTATCATATTGACAACACACATCTAAGAGTTGACCCAGTAGTCAGGGACTTGGGGACACACATAGACAGTAATCTAGCTTTTGACTGTCACGTGTTTACAGTAGTGAGGAAATCATTCTATGTTGTGCAATTTATAAAGAAAGGTATGGCATCTAAGTCTAAGGAAGACATTGTTCAAATCTATTCGGCATTCATCACAGCTATCACTGAGTACAGAGCCCCCTTTGGTATGTACCTAACCAGGCATATTCAACAATTAGAATGTCCACAGAGGTTCCTCAGTAAAAGAATACAGGGGCTATGTAAAATGTCCTATGCAGACCGCATCAAGGCCCTTTCCCTGTATTCTGTCTCATACAGGCTGTTGAGGGGAGATCTATGCCGGGCATTGAAGGCATTGTCAGACCTCACCCTGATGGGTCTCCTACATATCTACAAAACAAACACAACCAGAATTACCTGTTCTAAATACTTAAACCTTGTCTATGATATAAATAGGACTTGCTGGAGAGACAGGTATGTATTCCAAAGACTACCCCTTCATGGAACAGGCTCTCCATCCATGTGAGGCAGAGTTCCTCTCTAACCCAATTCAAGTGTAAATTGAGAAACTGGATGGGGGACAGGAAATTCATCCCTGGTGTGGCACCTATGTCTCTAATGGACACAGGCAGCCTGTAAATGGTTCATCTTCCAGGCCCCTGCTTGCAAACATTTCACCTCCCAAGCCCTTGCTTATGCTTATCAAGGGTACCAGAACTTGTCAGAGATTTGGAATGCATGGCTAGGCTTAAAAAGGCCCTTGTGGTCATTAGCCTAGTAAACACCTATGAACCTATGATTGTGAGTGGCTGAGCTTTCATGTTTGAGAGACGAAGTTAGGAACATTATCACCCACTGCTGAGAAACTGTGTGAGCCAGGCAACGTACTGGTCTTCACTCACTTAAGAAACAAGGAGATAAAAAATTGCCTGTGAGATCACAATACTCAGCTAGCATCCCTGCAAAGTAAAAGAATCACATCAATCTCCTTCAGAACACATCACAATGTAACACACATTTTTTTTCACCTTTGGAAAAGGCACAGTGTGTACTCATATAAATATGTAGTGTGCCTGAGCTAACCTAAGTAAAAGCTTCTTATGCAAATTAATTGTAACCCCTGTGAGCAACTCAGGGAGCTCTTAATTCTCACAGTTAGCCAATAGGCAATCTGATTATTGGTGAAGCCTGGATGGTCTCAACATCATGCATTGTCTATGTGATGTCAGCTAGGAAATTATTTCATTAAAATTTAAGAACAGGTCCCTTTCCACTTGTGCTATGCTTTCTGTTTTTGGATCAGGCAGATCAAGAAGGTTAGTGGTGCTTAGAAAACTGCATTCCTTCGATGTGCACTAAACCTCTATGCAAAGCCCTTTCCTGTGTTGGATATAGTAAGTAAATAAAGATGGTCACCATTCTGCAATAGCAATGAACTGGCATGTGAGGCCAACCAGATTGGAGAAAACATATTCTGATGCCAACCAGATGGAAAAAAATACTTTTCATTAACAAAACTGCTCATACAATTAAAAATATAACTGATACCATAATTTTGCAAAATATCCTAAGTTGACCTCTACAAAGATTCATATGCCCTCTAATATGGTACACAGTAGCCTACCTAAATCTAGTTTTAATATGGTTAAAAGGTTAAATGCATTTATTTCCTACTGGGAACCAGGTAAATGTGCTGAATAAATAAGGTCACTTTTGGCCACAAAGTGCCTGCTGTAGTCATATCTGATTCTTACAGATATCAGTGCCAAAGGACAAAGTCTGGTGAAGCTGAAAAGCTTCTTCTGCTTATGGAAAATAAACATGTGCTTGATTAAGTTGTGCCCTGTGACATGTAAATAAAATAAATTAGTCTCTTTTGTTCATGTGCACTGTCACATATGCATCAGGAAATTTATAACTACATAAATATTTTGCTCTGTGATTTGCTTCCCATCTTTGCCAGATTACATAATTTATTTTCCATGTCATATATTGAAATAAATAGCTGGAATGTTATTTGTAACAATAATAAATGCAACCAGATGGCCAGGTGTTAACAGAGATGCATTCTTACCTGGGTACAAACTTTTTTTTTATTTTCCAGTAACAAGTAGTGGGCAGCAATATAACTTATTAACCCTAGAACTGTTATAAATAAATTAATGTGGACTGCCTCCTGAACTCCTATTATCATCATTGCCTTTGTCATGAAAAATGTCACTGGCACTAAGGGTAATGCTGCTCAATGCCAGAAGTCTAAACCTCAAGATGCATGCTCTCGAAGCCCTCCTCAGTATGGAGAACATCGATGTCTGTGCAGTGACTGAAACCTGGTTCAAGGCTCCTGAGAGCACCCCAGCACTACCAGGTTATACCTCATATCATGCTTTTCGGCCTCAAAACTTGGACCAAACCACAAAAGGAGGGGGAGTATCCATATTCATCAAAGATACCCACACCTCCAGGTTAGCGGCAACGCATGAAGCATTGGAGACCATCTAGGTGCAACTAACCGTAGGCAAAACTGCGCTACAGTTTGTAGCATGCTACAGACCACCCTCTCAAATGCAGGAACCCCACTCAGCCTTCCTGAAGACACTGGAGAGTATGAATGTCTCTCCAAATACCATCATATTGGGAGACTTCAACTACCCAAACATAGACTGGGAGCATTACTCAAGCCCCAACACCCTAGCCCAAAGGTTCCTAGAATTCATAAACTCAAATGCGATGGAACAACTAATCACCACTCCCACAAGAGGAGATAATATACTAGACCTGATCATCACAAACATGAGGACACAATGTTCCACACCGGAAGTATACCCCTCATTGGTGAGATCAGACCATAAATTAATCTCACTGGAAATCCGCATCCTGCCCCCACCCCCAGCACAAAAGACCACAGTGAAGAATTTCTCAAAAGCTGACTTCACACTTCTTAAGACTGAAGTGGTCTCATTCAAGGCCCCTGGGCCAGAGGAAACTACAGCCCACACCACTGAATCCTTTATAAACACTTTCTACGGACACCTTCTAGAATACATGGATCATGCAATCCCAAATAAAACCAAGACCCATTCCCCAAAGGCAGGCGTCCTGTCTGGTGGACCCCAGCCATAAACAAGCTTTACAACAGGAGGAGGAAGCTACTACATGACAGAGCAAAATCCCCAAAAGGGAAGGCATCTCTGATCAGTACTAGCAAAAAACTACGATCACTCATAAAATCATCCAAGGCCAACTTTGAGAGAAAAATCGCAAAAGACACTGAAGACAATCACAAGGCCTTCTTTAGTTATGTTAGAAACCTGGGTGGAAACTCCCAGATATGCTCAGAGTTAGTCCAAAATGACAAAAAATACACTGAACCCACAGACATTGCCAACATATTGGCAGACAGGTTCAGTGCAAATTCCCCCCCCCAAAAGGAGAAATATCTATCCCAGCAGAGTGTAGCCTCCCTGACATCTCAGATGCCCAGGTGAGAGCCACCCTCTCCAAAGCTAAAAACACAGCATCAATGGGACCAGACAGTGTCCCGGGTTGCATGCTACATGAACTCCAAGAGGAACTAAACCCGCACATAAGGCTGCTGTTTAATCTTAGCCTTACTACAGGATACGTACCCAAAGAATGGCGTATAGCAACAGTGGTCCCACTCCACAAAGGAGGTGCTTCTACGGACCCTGGAAATTACTGCCCCATAAGCTTGACGAGCCTGGTCTGCAAAGCTATGGAGAGGATCATTATGGAACTCATAAACAAAGACATTGGGGACCTACAAACACTGGATCCTACCCAATTTGGCTTTGTCAAGGGTAGATCCTGCCTTTTGAACCTGGTCGACTTTTTTGAAACAGTCACTAAGGCCATTGATAAGGGTAAAGCAGTTCACACAGCCTACCTTGATATTGCAAAAGCCTTCGACACAATACCCCACTCGGGCATCATAGACAAGCTCACCAGCTTAAATGTAAACCCATATGTCATAAGATGGGTTGCAAACTGGCTCAAGGACAGAACCCACAAGGTCAGAATTGCTGGAGCCATGTCAGACTCTAAGCCAGTCACAAGCGGTATCCCACAGGGCTCGGTCCTGGGACCCCTCTCATTCAGCATTTATTTTTCCGAGGTGCAAGCAAACATAGGAGGATTGTGGCTGACAAAGTTCGCAGATGACTGCAAACTGGGCGCCATAATTGATACTCCAGTGGACACAAGCATCCTTCAGAAAGGCCTCATAGAAACGGAAAACTGGTGCCAGAGCCATGGCCTTAAACTGAATGTCAAAACATGTATAGTCATACCCTTTGGGAAAAACAAAGTGCCCACAAATTACCACATAGGTGGTAATCCATTAAGTATGGAAGAAGTAATCAGGGACCTAGGGACCCAAGTTGACAGTAACCTCTCATTTGACACTCACATTGCCAAGGTGGTTAGGAAGACCTTCTATATTACCCACCTTATCATGAAAGGATTCACATCTAGATCAAGAGAGGTCATTGTGCCCCTGTACTCTTCCCTTATCAGGCCCATAATTGAGTACAATGCCCCATTTGGGATGTACCTTAACTGACACCTGCAGCAGTTAGAAAGACCCCAAAACTACCTCACCAAGAGGATCAAGGGTCTCAAACATATGTCATATGCTGCCCGGCTGAAGAAACTCCAGCTCTATTCATTCGCATACCGCCTACTCAGAGGCGATCTATGCCTGACGTACAAGGCCATGTCCAATCCGGAATTAATGGACATGCTCCACCTCAGAAAATCCAAATCCACCAGAGCCACGAGAGCGAGAGATTTGAACCTCAACACAGAAATAAATAGGACGTGCTGGAGGGACAGATTCATAACCCAGAGGCTCCCTACACTCTGGAACAGAATCCCAGTCCATGTTAGGCAGAGCCCCTCACTGACTCTCTTCAAGAGAAATCTTGATGAGTGGATGGGAGATCGTAGGTTTACCCCAGGGGTCATTTCTGTGTCACTACTAGACAGAGGCACAGTAAACTAAACCCTAAATGGGCATAGTATTCTCATTCCAAGGGGTGGCGAAAGCCACACACACTCTGGCTAGGCTTATAAATGCCCTAGGGCAGATAGCCTAGTATGAACCTATGAACCTATAATGATTTCAGAGAGTACAGCTCTGTACAGAGCAATATGGTTCCAAGAGACTCTGTCATTCCAGCATCCAGATTCACATTCAATAACTACCCTGTACCAAAACATTTAAAATAGGAAGGTGAGAGCTCATAACTTAGTTTGAGGACACTGTGTGACTCAGGATTCCAGTGTAATCATGCCAAATAAATCATCAATCAAAGGTAAGAAATACTGCTAATCAAAGTAGGCCAGCTCCATTAGTATATAGGGATAAAACCTGATTAAGGCCCAAGTGGCAGGAGCTCATAGCTTTTTACTAGGCTTGCAGTCCAGGAGACCACTGAGGAACCTTCCTCCAAGCACTCTCTGATTGAGTGACTTACTCAACCTCCCACAGTAAGCAAATGAGGCTAAGGGAATAAAACCCTGTACCACAGGACCTACAGCTCAAAGCCTTAACCCTCTGTACCAACTACCAGAGTAGCAGCGTAATTAGCAGCTCCAGTGTCTGATGAAGCTGACATGGGGAGGATGCACATGTTTATTCTGAGGGGAATGGAGCAGCTTGGGAAACACCATTGTCACTATCTCTGGTTGAGAGACAGAGGTAAGAAGGACAGCACTGGGGTAGGTATTTTGTCAGATAGACCTCATCACAGGTGCATGGAAGTACAGTCCCACATGTGGAGAGTATACTGGCAGCTGTGGAGACCCACATAATTTGTACGCCTTCAGTATAGGGATTAAGAACATAACAAATACATACTCATTACTGGGATGCCATTGACGGCACAGGCCATCACTGAGGCTGCCTATCTGATAACCTCCCTGACCAGTTCTCTACTTTAATGGAGAATATCCAGGATGGGAGAATAAATGTATCTGGCTGATAAGGCAAGGTTTGATGGTCAGCAGGTTCAGAAGCAAAAGGCATATAGACTGAAGTAATAATAATATCAACAATAATAATCAAATTAGAATTTACAACAAACCAAACCTTCAACATGTTTGAGATTGTTGTGTTATATATCATCAGTACGATAAGACAGAAGTTAGAGAGAGAAAATGTGTGAGCTGCTGGGCCACTGAATATATGTATTTGCAATATCCCTTGTATATATATTTTTCATAAAGCACAATACATGCAGTTGGTCATTAGTTTCTGGAGAGACATTAACTTTAGAGCTGTTGAGAAAAAAAAAGCATACTTGTCACCAATCTGTATCAAAAAGAAAAGTTGTAACTAAGCACAGAATTAAATTGTCAGCTATGCCTGGCTAAACTAAAATACCACAGTAAATACTATAAGAACATGGAGAATAAATTCTGGCAAAAGAAAAATGTGTAACCAGTCAAGATTAATCACTACATGTGATACTCCTATAAAAAGGAAACACCGTGGAGAAGGGTGCGAGAGATCCCAGGCAAGATGTCGGCTAAGGAATATAGCCTTTAAAGACTTAAAAAAGGTATTATGAGACAAGCCAGGCTACATAAGCTCTGGACAAAGGATAAAAAAATTAACTAGATCTAGGTGGGGAAAAAATGAAAAATTGCAAAATGGAGGACAAGAAGAAAAGGGAGCAACATCTGTCTGAGTTTAAAGCAGCTGTACAGAGCAAACAAATTTATAAACTGTTCCAAAAGCTGATGCAGCCACTGCGGATGTAGGCCTAATAAGAAGAAACAACAGACAATCAACAACAGAGATGTGAATAAACTAAAAGAAATAATCCAAGACTTGAAAAAGGACAGCATCACTGAACTCAGGAGGCAGGAACACAGTAGGAGGGTAAGAGAAATTTTAAAAAAAGGTTACAAAGACAAATAGGAAAACTGGATAACCTAGAAACAGGTTCAGAAGAAACAATATAAGGATAGCAAGGGTATCAGAACAAGTCATGGATACAGAACTGAAACGAATGGTGCTGGAACTGCTGGAAACACGATTTCGCTTACTCAGATTACTTGACCCAAGAAATGAAAGAATCCACAGAGTTGTTAGAATGGAAGGTACAAGAGGAGATACTGAGACACGTTAATAAGCCTGCACAGCTATAAACTGGGGAAGCAGTTCCAAAAGACTTACTGTCAGTGTAAGTAACCACTTGTACCGAGAGCAGATCTTTTGGAATCTGGCCGCCAGTATATGCTTGCTTTTCCATAGGCCTTACACCAAAGCAAATCACATATACTCTCAAGGACAGCACAGTGCTCCAGCAGTTTGCAATGTCTTCTCACAGCAAGAGGTTCTCTGGTTTGATCCTCAGCTAGGGTGCCACCTGTGTGGGTTTGCTCTGGTTTCCTCCCACATTACAAAGACATGCGTCTGGAGCATTTCTCCCCCAGCCTCTGCTGAAAATTGGTTCATTCCAAGTTGGATTTTCCCCATAAACAAATGTTAAATAAATTCTTTCAGAATTAGGGCAGACTTATGCTGAGAACAGCTGTTAAGGAATTTGGCCTTTAAAGACTTAAAGAAGGCGTTATGAGACAAGTCTGGGCACGTAAGCTTATATCATTTAATGCTATGTTTGTATAGCTAGTGGAAGATTATTCTGATTCATTCACTAAGCTAAGAAAAGTGAAGATGACTTGCTGCGGCCCTTGAAAGCCCAAGTAATTCCAGCACAAATTAATGATCCTGTTCTCTTAACTGTAGTATGGAAAGGGAATCAGACACAGGTTCCACACACAGGAAGAAGAACAAGCTTTGTTACTGAGATTGTGCAGAGTGGAAGCCGCAGCAGCAGCAGACACAAAGAAACAAATTTAATATCCTACCAGAACTAGACTGGCAGACAAACTTGCAAAGGATTGGAAAGGATGTAGAATTACAAGGGTCATACATAGAGAAAGCGATAATGCATACCTCTCAAGTGTACCTCATTACAAGAATGTTCCTGAATGTGAGTCTTAAAAAGACCATGTTCCTCATTGCTCCATGTTGAAAAGGTCTGTCGCTCATTCAGAGTTAAGAATTTTTTTAACTGATATCCATGGTGAATAATACTGAATCATACTGATTTATCAAAGGAGCGTTTTGTAAATGTGGAGTAACATGTTAACAATTCAATAAGCTTCCTACTTGAAGTTGTTAGTGAGCTACTAGTAAATGTTCCACATTATGAGAGGTAGTGTTCTACATACTGTAGATGGAAGGGTGAAAACTATGCAGTAATTCACCTGCGATAAAAAGAACTAAAGAGGAAGTAAACAAAGGTACACAAAGTGATGCAATCAAGATAGGAGAGACAGACAACTCTGAACATAGCAGACTACAGAAATGGAGGAAAGAGTATGAAAGTCAGAGGGAAAATGATTGTTGTGTGTAAAAACGTACAGTAAGAAGAACAAAAAGCTGGTCAAGGCAGAAATCCAGTAAAACACGAAAGTCTGATAGCAATGGTAGCAGACATAATGTTAGAGATATGGAAAGCAGAAGAATATACCATCAAAGAGGAGACAATGCAACTGAAGATGAGACTGAAAAGGACTAATGGGATCTATTAATATGGAGCACTATTCTAAGGTAAGAACTATTTTAAATGCACTGTGTTCCAACAGTAATGGTATGCACATATATAGTAGCAAACTGTTTTACAGGTTGAAACATTCCTGACCCATACTTTTCAAATTCTGAGCACAATTCTGGAAAAAACTAAAATAGTGGTGGGGGGGTAACAAACCATAAGCAGAGACATATTTTAAATATTGCTCTTACATGCCGACATTTGCTAGAATAACAGGTTTTGCATTAGATTGCATTGTGTGAAATACATGAAATCTTAAACTCAAATCCCAGTCATTATTGGCTTGTTGTTGTGTCTTTCAGCTTTTCCCGGTTAGGGGTCACCACAGCGGAACTCTGGTCCACTAATGATTGGTAGTTGATTTGTACATGCTGAGTTACCAGCCTTGATGCACAACCTTCAATGAAGGTGCACCCATTCACGCATGTCTCCACGCAGAAGATGCTCTAGCTGAGAATCGAACCGGACAGCATCTTACTGTGAGGCGACAACGCTACTGCAGCACCACCACCACGGATCCCAGTCATCATTCTTCAAATGATTTGCCAGAAAAAAACACATATTCTATGAGGAGCAGGCCAAAAGTATGAGGCAAAAATCTAGACATTCTTCAAAAATCTGAACAGTTGAGAGGTATGCCTGAAAAAGACTGTAGGAGAAAAGTATAGGATAGAGGAAGGGGCTACAAAAATTTGTATTGCTAATGCATGGTATTTCTTAAGATACACTCCCTGGGATTCATGAAGCTCGGTGCAAGGGCAGCGTTAGCCTTGCGCCGACTGTGCAGTGTAGAGATGGCTCAGCAGCACCATATGCATATTAATGGAAGCACGCTGCCGCAATGTCCACGTGCATAGGAAACGTGTGCGAGTGCAGGAGGCATGTCTAAGCGCTGTACAGAGGTGTGAACATGTCAGCTGCAGACGCACAACCTAGAATGCTGACTAGTACAGCCTGCCTCTAATAGTAATCACTCCTGTCAGTGTCCGTGGATACTGAAATGTATGCAAAGCAAACAAGACAGTTTCGCGAACACCCAAAATAAAAAGTAAACAGAAAGACACGTAGCTGAATATTGAGCCCACGTCCCTCAAACAAATGACATTTAAAACCCCATGCCCGTATTCCATTGTAGTGTTGATTGTTATACCAAGTGGAAGCAAAACGCAGTGTGTTTGCACACCGCTGCCCTTTGCTAAGTCTAGTCCAATGGTTAGTGTTACCACCTGTCCCACTTTGTGAGGGACAGTGCCTCTCTGGGCAGTTGTGTCATTACCAAAAATATTAAAAATGGCACATGTCCTGTGATTGTAGGACATCATTATGTCCTATATTTTATGTAATAGTTCCATAAAATAGTTATTTCTGTATCAAAAATACTTAAATGTTACAAGAAACAGAATAAGCAACTAAACTGCTACAAGAATAAGCTTTCATTTAGGCATAAAAGTAAAGTACTATCCTTTGTACTAACCGTGGGTATGTGTTGGCCTGTAAAATCTGATGTGTGTCCCGAAAATGTCCCACTTTGGCCATTTGAAAAGGTGGCAACCCCACCAATGGTCAGAGCATTCGCTCAATATCTGCCCATTTGCAGTCCAAGTTGTCTCTGTCTGGACAGCCCAAAGATGAATGGGTATACCCGGGTCTACCTACCATGTCATGAAAGATAAGTATTTCCATGTACCTATGTGCGTGAAGTACAGCATGTGGAAGATCAAATATGCCAGTGCTGTCCTCACAACCATATTTGTACCAGAGATATGTAGAGTACGCAATGTGTTCTGTTGTCTGTGCCATGGGCCATCAACTAGAGAAGGGATGGATGGTGTGTGTGGAATATGGGGGGTGACGGGTAATGTAATAATTCGCCAAGAGGAGACTGGGTCAGATGTACAATAGGTGAACTGGAGGTGTACGAGGGAGCAGTGGGTGAATCAAAAAGGAAACCAAAGAACATACATTCACATCTGCAATACACCCTGACAGGCCATACTGCAGAACACAATCCCACAAACATATGAACATTAAAATGTGCGATACACATGTACAGAAACGTTACCAGCTCACAACCACATAATGGTCTGGCCTGAACTGAGCCATCCAACCCCAACACACCTGGATGCATAATTGAATACCCATCATCCCCTCCACAGCACCCCCCCCCTTGCTGAATGTCCACCAAAACCACCCATACTCGGGCTGCTAGCTTGGCGCAGCCATATCTGCACATAGTGCCCCCTACTTACATCTAGTAGGCAGTCGCATCCTAGGTAGTCTCAGGCTTGCAAACTAAGTATCCCATGCATGCATAACCCTACCACATTTTTGAATAACCAGAAGAATGGGGTCCATCATTCACACTTTTGGACATCCCTCATGGGATAAGTGTCTGTTCTCAAGATTAGACTTTGTGGCATAACATGATGTCCACCCCCGTTGACATCCGGGCATTAGGGTTACCACCTGTCCCACTTTGGGCAGTTGTGTCCTGCATAAAAATTGAAAAATGGCAAATGTCCTGAGATATTAGGACAAACATATTTCCTATATTTAATGTAATAGTTGCATAAAACAGTTATTCTATTTCTGAAACACCTAAATGTTATAAGAAACAGAATAAGCAACTAAAATGCTACAAGAATAAGCATTTATGTAGGCAAAAAAGTGAAGTTCTGTCCTTTGTACTGGCTGTGGGTATGTTTTGCCTTGCAAAATCTGACATTTGTACAAAAAGTGTCCCACTTTGTACATTTGAAAAGGTGGCAACCCTACCGGGCACAAGTCAGATTAGCAGTACCTGACCAGAACCCTGCTCAGCCTCTACCCGGTCCTGCAGAACATACGACCTGGGATTAAACACCTGACTGTGATGCGCATCTCCCCACGTGCATTATCGGGAATTTATACCATTCACATGTTCCCATGAAGCTTCCCCATCTTCCAAATAGTACTTGTCCACAAATTGTATACCCCGTCCAGGTTCCTCATCATAATGATGCACACAACCCCTGTATAAATGGTACAGGTACCTCCCGTATGCAGTTGCTCATATGCATGGCCATGTATAACTTCAGATATGTAGTCATATAGCTATAAATGTACATACTTATATTTGCATAGCTGCACATTACACATACATGCATATAAGTAGCTGTCAAGTATGTGTCCATTTCATAAATATGTATACTTGCAAATGTATACATATGCCTCTCAGAAACATATGAATAGTAACATGTACTATACATATGTATACCTCCCAACTGTCACATTTGTTGCCAGTACTGTGGAATGGCTGTAGTAAAGTCATATATCCTAATTACCATCCATACAGAATGTATCACGGATGGTTTAGTGGTAAAATCAGTGACTATGGTGTTCCTGTTCCTGTTCCCGGTTCCAAGCCATGCAAGAGCTAATTTTATATGATGGCCACAATAATGGCAGTTGGATATAGGGTGATTAAGGCGCTTTAAAGCAGATGTAAGCACGTATGTGCGACGGCAAGTGGTGGTCATTCAACAGTATGAAATAAGCATGTAGGTGTATATGCATGTGTATGTGCAAACAGATATATATATATATATATATATATATATATATATATATATATATGTATATATATATATATATATATATATATATATATATATATATATATATATATATATATATATATATATAGATCCATGAAGAATGAACATGGTCACAATAAAGCAGTCATAACAAATGTGAAGGGAAACAGCAGCAGAACCCCCCAAATAATATTTAGTGCTGTCATATCAATCTGCCCAGAAGTGAGCAAACCTCCTGCATCTCCAACCACAGGTAGGATGCTAACAATGTAACTAACAATGTCCACATGCTAAGTCTGACTTTCAAACAGATACAAGACAGTCCCAGTCACCATACAGATGAGCCGAAAACTAATTGAACACCCTGACCATTATAATGAACGTATGTCCCAGGACTATGAGCTTGGGACATCTGAATATACTTGGAGTGAGCCAACATACGGGACATGTCTAGAGCAGTAGGGAGTGGTGCATGTGTAGTGGTGTGCTTTTTTTCCGACCAGAGAATGGATGATTGCCGTGTTAGTGATGTTGTGCTGTGTTTGTTCTAGTAACTATGAACCATGGGTATACATGCAAATGAAGCAGCGCAGCAATAGTGTAGTGGTTAGAGCATCCGCCTATCGAGCAGACATTGACAGTTCAACTGCAGCACACAACATTTATGATGCGTAATCCATATACAAGCATATCTTGCTAATTTTATGCTGTATAACAATATAATACCATTGAAATGTGAATTGGGGTGACGTATCACAGTAAGAATGCAGATGGTGTTTGTGTGACGTGAAACTGCAGTTAAATGGAAACCCACTGCTGAAATGTGTTGTACTCACCCTTTGTCCAATGGACCTTGTTCTACCCAGCAACACAATAAACTGCATCAGACAGGCCCGACGCCAGAACCCTACACATCACAATCAGTGTGATTTACCACTAAGCCAAGGCAGTTATACCTAACTCTGATGTTATCATAAACATAGCAGACAGCACAGTCATTCAACAGTATGATCAAAGTAATTAAATCATATAGATGTATATGCATGCGTACGTACACATATACATATATATATATACAGAACTAACATGGGTACAAGAAAGCATTCATAATGAATGCAAAGGAAAACAGCAGCGGAACACCCGTATTATCTTGTGCTGACATATCAAGCTGGCCAGAGGTGGGCAAAATTCCGGCGTCACTAATCACAGGTAGGATGCTAACAGGGGGAGTAACCTTGTCCACATGCTAAATCTGACTTTCAAACAAGTACAGGGCAATCCCAGTCTCCAGTCAGACAAGCCTAAAACCATATAAACACCCTGTCAATCATACAAACATATGTACCAGAACTATAGGCTTGGGAGGTCTGAATATACTTGGAGTGAGTCAACATGCGGCATGGGTCCAGAGCAGTAGGGAATGGTGCATGTGTAGTAGTGCAGTTTTCCCAACAGAAGAATGGATGCCTGCTGTGTTAGTGAAGTGTTGAGGCATGTGTTAAGGTAACTATGAACCATGGGTATACATATAAATAAAGCAG